>NW_020455988.1:1790668-1840335 GCF_003342845.1 Nothoprocta perdicaria
TAGTAAGAAGTCCTGTGCTTGAACCTAGCAGTTGGTTTCTTTTTGTACTTAGTGATGGAGCTAGGACTTCCATTCTTCAAAGCTACATCTACCCTCTGGTTTCAACAGCTGTGAAGTTGAGCACTTCCCCCTTTTACTTACAATGCTGTAGCTATTTCTCCTTATTGAGTCTAATGGCAGGTCTGCTGAAGTGCCCTCTTGAACCTTCCTCAGTTTATCCTTTCCATTGTTTTTCCATCCTTCAAAGTACTCCAGGAGGCTGTGTCTGCTCTCATTTCTTGCATTCCTTTGTAYTGAATCTGTGCTCTCGCTCTTCCCCACAAGCTAAAACAGTTTCTCTTTTTTAGGACATGAAGGAGACCCCTGCCTTCGGTCATCAGATTGTATTGAGGGGCACTGCTGTGCTCGCCATTTCTGGACCAAAATTTGCAAGCCTGTATTGCATCAGGGAGAGGTATGCACCAAGCAGCGCAAGAAAGGCTCCCATGGACTTGAGATTTTCCAACGCTGTGACTGTGCTAAAGGGCTGTCCTGCAAAGTATGGAAGGATGCGACCTCCTCTTCTAAATCTAGACTTCATGTATGTCAGAAAATCTGAATGAGGATTGGGAAGATGTTGTTAAGTAACTGTGGCTTTCTGTATGGTGGGAAATACGGACTGCAAATGAAAACAGAATGCTATAGCAATTATTAGGTAGCATTTCTTTTTTTAGCCTGGGATAAGCGCAAGTGCAGCTGAAGATTTTCTATTGTGCAGCTCTTCTGTAAAAGATGTCAGCAGTTTGTGGGAAATGCTAGTGCACAAACAAATACGGTGGGAATTAGTGCCACTTACCTTGCTCTCTTGTCCCAGGTTGTCCTAGAGGTTCAGTGTTAGGGCTAAAGTGGATTTCTAGCACAGTAATGACTGCTCAATAGATTGTATACATTGCTACTTTGTACTCCCAAATGAAAGAGTGCTTGCCAGCAAGACTTGTCTATCAACACTTTATTGATTACGAATTACAGGTGAGAGATGGAAATGAAATTACTGTGAATGTCCACACACCCTTGTTATTGGGAGCTGATGCTTCACAGCACTCCTGCAGGACAAGAGTGCTACATTTTGCGGACCCTGATGGAAGAAAGGAAAAGTTGTCATCTCCTGATTGCAAGAGAGCAGCAGTTTCTCTAATCAGAAGCATTTAAATAGAGTTTTGTACCTGTATATAGGAAAAACTGAAATGTTTTATGTAGTTCAGTGTCTTAGTATGGCACTTATTCACTTGTATTTGTCTTGGTTTATTGCTAGCATACATTGGCTTGAACAGATGAAGCAAATATGTGCAGGCTGAATCCAGAATTATATACAAGCAGTTGCTCATTAGTCCTAAATATACTTTCTTTGTCAAAACATATTTTCATTATAGTTATTTTCAGACTAGGTAGTGGAGTGTTGATGGTATTTGAAGAACTACACTTGTACCACTGTTGCTGTTACACAAGATGATAGGCACATCTTGGGGGGTTTGGACTGTACTGCTAATGCAGAAGTTTTACCTTCTACTGGTAGTAATGGGCTAGTGTTTGCTGATAGTGCTAAATATGACTATACTTCACAGAAGCCTTCTTGTTGGTTAGCGCCAGCAAAGGTGGYGCTGGGTCTTGCAAGTGCCTTCTCTCCTGCAGAAAAGGCTGCAAGAAGATGATGAAGATGATGACTTGGCATAAAGATCCTGTGATGCTGCCCTGTGCCACCCTCTAGCATGCATCCAACCTGAACTTGATCTTTCCCRAGCCTGAGCTCTTCAGCCAGGAATGATGGAATTACATTGACTATGAAACAGCTAACCAATCTAGTGTTGTGTCCCGATTTAAGAAAAGGAAAAGGACAAAGTCCATCCCTTGGCTTCTCGCACAGGTCTTTTAAATTGTTTTACTTATTTGCAAGTACTTCTTTGTATAGACATTGGTAAAGAGACTGATGTTTCTTTAAAGAAGTCCTGTTCTGTAACTGAAACTACCCATTTATAATTACTCATTTTCATGTTTTGTAATGCAAGAGGCTTTTCTGTTTAATCAGTTCCACACAGCTGGGTATAAGGCCATACCTGATACATTTCTCCATCAGTGCTTGTCAGTTGTGCAAGTGTTAGTTACCCTGATACAGGATGTACTCAGCAGAGGAGCTCAACTGCCCTCGTTGCAACTGCGCATGTAGGCAGGCAAGAGGTGCACAAAGTGGCTCTCAGCAATTTTTAGCTCTTCCTCTCCTCAGCCTTACCTGCCTTTTCCTCTCACAAAGCTTAGTTACGTGGGATAATTTATTTACAGGAAATGTGTAACAAGATGTATTTTCTTATAGAGATATTTCTTACAAAAAGCTTTGTAGCAGAATATTATTTGCAGCCTGTTGACTTTAAATGTAGAAAAATGTATAATAAGATTAAATATATTAAATGTCTTTTCTTATTCCTCCCTAAATATTTTACCAATATTTCTTACCTGATGCTTAAGAATAATCTTTTCCTGGCAAAATATGCCCATCTGTGGGAAAAGGGAAAAAAAAAAATCTTTAGCTGTACAGGAAAAAGCATATGATCATACTTGCATTTCAAACAACTATCTAAGCAGAGGTTTGGTAAAAACAGTTGAAGCCCATCTCCAAACCTCTGCCCTTTCTACAACGCTGACTTAAGTGGCAACTCTGTCTAGGCATCTCTTGAGAGAATTCACAGGTAAGCTTTCAAGAATAAGTTTTGAAAATAGCTCATCTAGATTTATAATGTTCAGTCTAGTAACGTACTAAGAAAGGACTTGGACACAGGCCCTGGATCCACAACAGCCAGCAAAGCTGGTATTTAAAGCGCATGGCATTTTGTTACGCATTACAGCATACAAATGCATTGCTGTAACTGTAGCAACTGCACTGCTGCAACAGCTTGTGATGCTGAAATGGCTGGTAACTTAGAAAATATCCATCCTGGTGCCAGGAAACAATCCATATGGCACAACTCAACCCATTACTAATAAAAATCACCAATAAGAACAGCCAGATTCTGATCCCAATAAAACCCATGCAGATCTCAAGGAGCAAGGGTCTGTGTGCTTGTTGCCTTGCTGGGAAGCTTTTGCCCAAGCAGATGCACAGCTGGAGAAGGGGCATGGTCTTCCCTTAGCATGAGCACTGGTACAAAATGGAAAAGTTTGGCTACCCTTGTTTACAATATTTGGGAAGTAGATTTAGAAATTTTGAAAATTACATTTTTAAATGGCATGGTTGTGAACACTTCAGCAGGGCTTGACACTGCCAAAGTCTTCAGAGATTTCATCTGGGTAAAAAGTCCTATGTATGCAGACAAATCTTCAGATAGTGCAAATACTAAGCAMTGTATCTGCACTGAACAGCAGGCAACCGGTTCACAAGGCTGGAGCTTGGTTGAATAGACATTAAAAATTAATATTTTGGGGAAATATTTGAAAGTAAAGAGCTAAATTTGAGGATAACCTTTTTTACTCATTGCTTTATTCATTGCGACATTGCYGAAATGTGCTGTCATTGCAAAAATGCTAATGAGATTCCTAAGCAATTAAAATGCTATTAACCTAGAATAGACACAGCAATGCAACGTCTCTTTGGAAATACTTACCACTTTTCATAAAAATAATGGCTTTGTACTCCATAACAGCATATATTTGCTTTGTAATATATATGGATGTCAATCTATTACTATAGTATTTGCTTTGTCCTGTTTGTTGTTTGCTAGCTATTTATGATTTAAAACATTTTTAATGAAAGCAATTAAACAGATCCATGCCCTTACTTGTATAATTGCACTTGCTACAGTCTGCATCTAGTACCAGACACCTAACACACAGTTCACTGAAATCCTGTCTCTCTCTGCTGTGTTTTCTGGCTTCCCTGCACCTCTTTGTCTGAATGCAAAACTGTGAACCTTCTTTGGCAGGGAGGATGTTAGAGGCATTCCTAAAGTGTTCCTTGTAGCAACATGCTAACTCTCTCTGCTTTAGCTTAAGCAACCTGTATTGACCTCCTACTKAAAATTTAAATTTACCAAAGGAAAATCTGCATTCTTTCAAGTTTTCTTCAGTTCTAGGAAAGCTATTTAATTTTTTTTAAACAATACAAGGCCAAAAGTTACAGAAATTTGTACAGCAACTATTCTTAAGCCGTGGCTCTGGATTGGAAGACTAGAAGGCTCTTGCTATGCATACTCCTTCAGTAATAAAACTAATTAATCACACTCACAAAAGCCAGCCTCTTACCTAGCTCAGGCATGGGATGAGTGGCGCCTTTCAGAGCTGCTCTAGTGAGCAGGGTTAGTGCAGAGGTCTGTGCTCCCTTGTTTAAATCTTCAGCCATGACCGCTCCGTGTCCCAAGTTCAGCGGAGCTCCTGTGCCTTCGAAGCACTCCCTTAAAAGATGGTGGCCTGAACAAGCACTTCTGGGCATGCAAAGGAAAAAAAATTGAAATACAAAAGTTTGGTGATAAATCTAGCCCCCCACCCTAACAAAAGCACACACTGTATTGTTCTGTGTGTGTGTGTGTGTATATGTATATATATACATACATATAATGTGTATATATATGTGTATGTATATGCATATATATACATATACATATAATGTAGATATATGTATATATATGCACATATACACACATATATACACATTATATGTATATGTATATATATATGCATACACACACACACATACACGTATAGATATATCTCCACACAAACACATATAATATGTATTTTWTATATATATATAACTGTACTGTGTATATACACAGCAAGGCTCCTGTCCAGGACTTAGGAGCCCTCTGGAAGTGCAGGGAGAAGCAGGGAGAGCAGGCAGGGTGTGCTGTGCAGAGCTCACACTGGGAGCACCCCGACCTCCCTACATATGCAGCCTTGGCTGGAATGCACTGCAGCCTTGTTGATTTTGGCAGCTCCCTGTTTTTTTCTGGAACTGTTCATTGTTATAGCARGAGTGTCAATTACTTATTTACAAATGTCTGTTGCCAATAAACACCTTTTCCCCCCCCCCCCATTCCACTACCATCTTGCAGCTTGATTTAGCGGTGGCTCCCTGCAAGCCAGCTTCCTGAGGCAAAGGAAATGATCTGTTGAGGAAAGCAGTATTTTAGAAGGCCTGGGCAATTTTCTTTTCAGTGAAAAAAATAAATAAATTTAAAAAATAGACTAGACACACAAACTTTCGTCCTTGATAAATCTCATACTGTAATTCACCACTGCTCTTCCCAAAAACTGGGCAAGGAGCAGGCAGCAAATCAGGAGAGCATCTCTCTTTGTGACTGTTGGGGCCCATATGTCCTTGTTTTCTAGTCCTGAGGAACTMTTCCTTATTTCTGAGATTATGTAGATTATTCATCAATAGTTACTAGTTTGCACAAGGAATTTTTAAACAAGAGATATGTTAACTTTTTTTTTTTAAGTCAATTGTTGCTCATCCAAGAATACAGTTGCAGTGCCAAGACGCACAGATACTGTTTTTTTCTCTTAAGTGATTGACTTAAAATTGTAATGGTGCAGTAAAATAAATATAAAATAATAAATACATTTAAATATGTACATACACATATTAAAAAAATGAATAACATGGTTCTGSAAGTGATTTACCAGGTATTTTGGTTTGTACCATGTTCCTAAAGCTAATAACTGCACAAAGCTTTACAAAACATCCACCTCAAAAATGAGGTCTAATAAGACCTCTGTATATTTTAACCAATGGCTATGCCAGGTCATGTCAATTCTTCTATGAAAGCAGCATCGTAGAACAGCAGTTAGGTACCATAGTGCACACTGCAGAGAGCTGTCCGTCTTCAAAAAGCAAATAAACCAAAGAACATGTCCCTATAAGGTTTAACACTAAAGAATAAAACTAATCAATGCCTGAGCACAACCATCTAGCACGTGTCTTGTTTTGATGTCGCCTCTCTTAAACATTCAAACTAAAAAAAAAAAAAACCATAAACACTTTAATATAACTCAATACTTAAGTGACACCAAGACTATAAAATGGTCCTCAGGGTACACATTCTACTGCTGTGCACCTTTCAGCAATTACAACAACAGACTCTCACCACATATGTGCTGTGATAATTATTTCTTCAAAATAAATAGTTAGAAAGAGGCAGTACCCATCATAAGAATATAACTCTAAGTTTGTGGTCATGTAATTTCTGTTCTGAGGGTCATCACCATTGGTGGAACTTTTTTTTGAATAAGCAACAGGAAGCTGTTCAAATTAAGAAAGCTTGCCTTATATGCAAACATTTTAGCAAAAGACAGAATTATTTAAATTGCCTCTTACCGTTCATGACCATCATCCTCCCTTGCAGTCTCTGCCTTKCGCTGAGCAAAGCGGGTCATTCATGTCTCATCAATCCCGTGTTTGCTGASACCCTCCGCTGGACAAGGCAAGTGTCATCAGTGTAATTTTATCCTAGAACCAAAACAGGAAGATGTCCTAGAACCAACACAGGAAGATCCAGTGGTCCAAATCCAATTTACATGCTTAGCTATCAAGTTTTTTTTTGTTTTTTTTTTTCTTTTCTCTGAAACACAATTTTTAATAGTTCATGCTGCTAGAATCTGCAAAATCTTTCATTTTTTTTTTTTTTTTTCTTTTCTCTGAAACACAATTTTTAATAGTTCATGCTGCTAGAATCTGCAAAATCTTTCAGGCATTTTAACCAAAGTAATTGCAGAAAATGTAGAAGAAAGTGGTATGGATTATTTGTTGCTATTGAATTCAGTAGACTAACTGTTAAGGGAAGATTTTGTAAAATACCTGTATGAAATACAAATATCTTGGCTAYCTAGAGCCTGAATCTCCAAAGAGCCAGTAGACAGGAAGTCTTGCAGCGATCAGCAGAGTTGGCTGCGATGCAGACCTTTCGTAATGTTGTCCAGTGTCCTCCTGTCACTACAGGGCACATCTCCTGAAAAAAAATAAAAGCAAAATTGGAAAATGAGATTCATGATGAGGACATTAGGACTYGGGGAAGATGTCTACTCTCTATTTTAGAAAGAAAATTATAGTGATGATGATTAAGAACTGTAAAATAATGGGAAGTTGAGAAAAGGTATCCTAATTTAAGAAGKTCTTAATAATAAAATATCATTTATGCCTGTGCACAGCATGCTGCTATACTTCACCCCCATTTTTAAACAGCAATAAACATTTTTCTAAAGCATCCCTTGTGCATGAGCTCAAATAATATTTTCCTCAAAGTCATCTCAATTTGGGAGCTGACTCTCCCAAAGCCCTCACACTTGACATGGTGTTTACTGTAGAAACTCTCATTATCTGCTGTTCCCATCATATGAAATATGGATGACTTCAGTATACTGGGATTACAGGCTGTTCCTAAGGCAATGCAGTGATTTAAATTCCATTTCCCAGACAGACAAGGCAGACAAGCAGTATGGACCTTCCAGTCAGCTTTCTTTTACATATATATGTATGTATTTTGGGTTAAATAAACGATGCATGACAGTCATATGCTGGAATCATTTTTCAGTCTCATTTTTTAATCCACTGCTTGGAAAATGCAGCGGCCTGAGCTCCGGCTGACAGGGTGAATTAGAAACAGTGTGTGAGGAGGGAGCGGGGACAGGTGCAGCCTTGGCCAGCTGCRAAGGTGGACGAGAGGATTGTGGAAAGGGTCTAGACAGGCCCATTAATTAGGAAAGGAGAGAGAACAGGGCATTTTGCCAAACTAATTTTAAACCCACCCCTCCACCACCTTTCACCTGAAGCACCCTGGTCTGAGGCCAGCAGAGAGCAGAGGGCCTCCAGCTCCTTCTGATGATGTGATGGTAAAGCGCTCTGCGTGCACAGTGGTTGGTGGTCTTGGACCTCTTCCCAGAGCAGCAGAGTTCCCAGCACACAGCAGTTTTGGTCCAACTGGCAATCCTCGTTTGGTTATAATGAGGTCCAAGGCAGAAACAAGCTGTGGAGATGCATTCTTCCTCTCCTCCTCACAGGTAGGCTGTCCAAGRAGCTGCTCGTGCACCGGTGCGTTGCCTTCACCTGCAGCTCAATCAGGGCGCGGTGGCGGCACAGACTGTGCTCTCCGTGTGAAGGGAAGCGATTGCGACCAACATCCCGATCGGGTGCTCTGTTGCACAGCATGTCCCACCTGGGAAAGCAGAGCAGATTCAATAATAGTGCAACCCAGYGAGTGAGCAGATAAGCCAAGGCATTCACTCCAGCAGACTGCTGCCCGCTCCCAGGACAAGACATGTGAACACTTGCAATGATTACTGGAAACCACATGCATGTCTCGCCAGAGGGGCGCTTGCACCCACATCAAATACAGACAGTCTCAGGTCTGCCCAGGCCCACTGGTCACACAGGACCTTMTTCCCCTACACTACAACAGCATTTAACCCATGCCCAGGACACCTACACTTGGTGTCCTGCAAGCCTGGCAAGCTGACCTWTGTGGTTATTAAAGAGGCCCCATCTGCCAGCTCAGGAAAGAAAAAAAGTGTACATGTTCTGTAACACAGGAACTTCTTAAATTGCAGCAAATATATCGGGGTCTCAGAGAAGCCAATACTTGCCTCCCATAGATTCAGCAAATACTATATGCTCAAGAGCATAAACTGGGGCATTGGTAACGTGCAACTAGACTCCTGCATATTATCCTCTMTGTACTCTTGAGTTTTCACAACTTTTGTTGTTGTTGTTGTTKTTTTTTGTTCCAATTACCAGATCCCTGTATCAGAGGACCCTGAGGTGAGTGATTCACAAGGTTTATTTGAAAGACTTCTGCTCTAGTTCTACCAATAGATGCAATAAACCAATCTTGGATCTGAATGAGACTGCATTAAGATGGTTGTACCAACCTATTTAAATTAAATTTCAGAAAACAAAAAGCAAAAAAATCCCACCTTCTTCTACACAGCAGATATTTGGCAGAGGCAAATACCTTAAGCTGGGGATATGTACGCAGCGCTTTAGGGTTTCAGGGCCACTACTSAGGACCTACATGGGATTTGTCCTTTGGCCACCTGGTCCTTGGACAAGAGGCTTCAAGGAGGCAACAGTCAGACACYGGAGCCAGCAGAGCTGCTGCAGAGAAAGCTAAAGCAGGGGCTGCCACTACCAGAGAGAAGTTTCTTGATTCTGCCTGGGCTTCAACTGCCCCTAACAACTGGCTGCTTGATTCAAGCTTCTTCCAGTCTCATCTCTAAGACCTTTCATCAACCTCTGCTTTACTCCACATCTGCCCTGCTTATCTTCCTCTGTTTGCCTGCTGTTTCCCACAAATCTCCCCTTTTCCTTCTTTCTAATCCCCTAAGTAATATTCCCCTGCCAAAAATATAGAATTAACATGTAATTCATCAACACAACATTGATTGCTAAATTCAACTCCTTTCCTTTCCATTTTGTCTATTTATATAATCTGTCTTCAAGGCGGGGAAATTGTCTCTTAAGGTATCATTTGCACACTGTGCAGGATATTGGAACCTGGCTTTGGTTGGTCTATCATAAATAACACCAACAGCAAAACCCTCTGCAAGAAGAAAAGCAGGAAAACTTCCTCTCTAAGGAGGGGGCGTTTCACAGCGATGAGGTATTTTAGCAAGCTGAATTCTGATAGAAARCACCATGCAGAAACATTGCATCAGTGACTGGACTCGGATGGGTCAGAAGATGTCTATACTAGCACAGACTACAAGTGTTCCCTCATGGCCTAATCAGGTGCTTCTATTCTAGAGTTTCTTCCTACTACTTGGAAAGTGCAGCTACAATAGTTACTTTCTTAGAACCCAGAAAAATGACATAAGAAAACATAGATTTCCATTTGTCTCAAACTCCCAAATTTCTATGCTCAGAAATTTTTAACATGAATAATTATACCAAAATCTAGATAACCTTAATGTAAGTATAGCAGCATGATGATCTCAGTTGTGCCAGGAATGTGCTCATCCATGTACACATCTACTATAGAAACATAAAAATACAGAAACATAAAAATAACCTATTTTTAGAGCTATGAAGGGTAAAGTTAAAGATCGTTAAAATGCTACAGAGCTTTTGTTCCCTGCAGCAGAATTTGCCAGATTGTTGGCCACATGTTTAATTTCTGTCCAGTTGCTCATAAGTTAAAAAAGGAAGATGTGTAATGAAAAATGAGTATGAGAAGAGCACATCATTCTGGAAAGCTGGGGAATCTCCTTCCACAAAGATGCAAAGRAAACTCCCCACAGGTTTTGCAATGTTCTTACCCACTGGATTCCCGAGAAGGTGCTCATGGCTTCCGGGGCTGCCCTGTGCACCGGCCATCTCTGCTCCGCACGCCGCCCGCATCGGCGCATCTCAGCGCAGATCATTACTCAGCCGCCGCGCCGTACCGGGGTCATTACTAAAACATGCAGCAGACCCCTCTCCTGCCAGCCCCTCCAAGCTGCTTTCCCAATCTTCCCGTGGCTTGATTTATCCCTCCTTGGACTGTCTCTTTTACCCTTGCATGGTCACGGTCCCTTTGCTATAACCTGAACAGCCACAAGCCCAGCGGGTTTTATGCTCTTGGCCTGGCTTCAAGTTTCAGCGCTTCCCTTGCTCTTCACCCTCGGTGCGCTGCTATTCAGGGGTTCCCTAGCGGGGCCTGGCTCTAGATGCCTGTTTAACTTCTGTCCTCAGCATTTCAAAACCATTAGTCAGAGCCTGGATCACGGCCATCAGCTTTGAGCACTACGAGACGCACCGTTACGTCCATACTTTACTCACTCCCTGCATCTGAAAGACAAATAATGACTCCCACAGTGCGTTGTTTATCCTCATCTCATATTAATTCTAGTTGTAACGATAAGCTCATCGCTGCTTCCTGCCTATTAGTTGGGGCGCACTGAGGTACCAAAAGCTGGGAGAGTAAGATCMTGCCAGGACGGATGGGAGGCCTCAGCACTTCACCATATTTTAAACTTTCTTTCCAATTCCCAAGTTTGTTCCAGTCTAGTGAGTTACCTGGGACAGCCAATATTACCTGCAAGAGAAATACTTGATCCAGGCCAACTTATTGTCACGAAAAATCCCATTAGCAAAACCCCATCAAGCCCCCAGGTGATCATGCCTCTAGCTGCATTACCATAAATACATGTCTAGGCTGTTAAGTAGCCCAACTGTTAAACTCATCTCTAAGTACAGCACCTTCAACTCATCACTGTGAATCCATTCAGACTCTGTTGTTCTTCATTTTAGATAATCTCAGATTTCTTCTCTCTTGGGTGAGATGATACTTAGCTTACTAACTTGCAGTTTGTGATGATCATCCCCCAAAATTCATGAACATGTGCAAATTGAACTATATGCTTTTCTCTCTAGAAAGAGAGAAGACTAATCTACACACTGAAAATATTTGTTTGCATGATCAACAACAATGAAACCTTTCACATATCTCCTGCCATATGTTACAAACAAATGCCTCCTTTTTTGCTCTGTAATGAAGGATAAGACACTAAWACAGTTAAGGAAAGTTTAATGCCACTACTGCATTCCATTGGGAATAATGCAGTAGTGGCAAAGAAAAGATTTCATAGAGCAGAGAGAAAATTGCGAAGGGAAGCTAAGATAACTATTTTGATAGGAAAAGAAAGACAAGACTGAAGTGAAGAAATCCTACTAGAAAACACAAGGCAAAAGAGTGTGTTTGGTTCTGCAGGTGCTCCTGTTGGATGGATGTGCTACTTGGCAGAGTAGAAAGAGTCTACGAAACCYTGCAAGCAACTAAGGCAACTGTTCAGTTCAAATAAGTCACCCCAGAGATACTCATCATCTTCATTAAATCAAAGGCACACGTGAAAAGGATGCCCTTTTCCTTCATGAAGCCAAAGAAAATTTTAGCACGTACTTAAGTATGATGCTGAGGTACAGTAATACTGGTGAACAAGATACAAGCACCAAACTTCTCTGACCTGAATTTCCTAAACAGCAACTCAGAATTATGCATCACACTTTCTCATTCATTAAAAATAGATTGTTTGGGGGGGTTGAGCTCAGACAGTTATCAGTATGTAAGTCCTTGCCATCCACTTGAAAGGAAAAACGAAAGCACAATATTACAGAGGGTGAATTCCTAAACTTACTGAAGTCAGTGGGAATTCTGTCACTGACTTGAATGGGTGAGGACTTCACCCTGAGTGTTTATACTAAATGACTTTGAAATAAAGGGTTAGAACATTTATGAATCACATCACATAGTGCTTAATTAAAGTAATTATGGCAGTAACAGTTGACCACTGCAAGGCACATGCGTTGTTTCACTAAACCAGATTATTTCCAAAAAGTGCGGGGAATAAGAGAGGAAAAATTTAAAAATAAATGGAAGTGACAAAGCTATCAAATGGTAATGCAATGATCCTTGCTACTCCCCCATATTTAATAACCTTTGGAGAATCAGTTTTCTGGAACTGAATTATGCAGGAAAGAAGGAAACTTACTTGGCACAGAGAAGAATAACTGTATTGGCAAGCCTAAGCTTGTGCTTCAGGAAAACCAACTGAAAACACAGGCAGAAGGAAAAAAAAAAAGACAATGTTATGTGATTGCTTATTCAAACAGTTAGGCATTACGTATGAGGAGAATTCAGTTATGTGATAGAAAAGAGTTTTCTAGGTCTTCTAATGCTTCACTTGTTTCTTTACTTTTGGTATATATGTTTAAACAGTGTAGGATGTCCATTCTTATGGAAGAATCAACAGATCTTCCTGTGAGGCTGCTTACCCCAGGTGCTGCCTATTTTCTAGCTTACACTGTTGTACGCCAGAAAGATCTGCAGGCCATAGGCATATAATCCTGCCATCATTACTGAATGCGTATTTTCATCTTACTTTCATTATTAGGGACTAAATTTCTTCTTTCTTCTCTCACTTTTAGGCTCCTTTTTTCTTGAGTCCATTTTGCTTAGTCTGTATCTTCTGGTGGTGAAATCATAGGTCTAGAAAAGAACACGAATCAGGAAGAGAGTTGTTGTACAGATGATTATATATAACCATATCGAATATTAGTTTGGACTCCATCTACTGCTACTATAAAAGTGAAAAACTATAGAAATCTTTGGATTTTGATTTGTGTATACGTAGATGTGATACCTCACAGCATTTATTTCCTTTGATTGGAGTGGTAACCAATCCTTTCTGAGAAGAAGATCTCTTTACAGACGACACATTTGTTTTTATTCGTTATGATTCCTTACTGGTAGCAGCTTATTAAAAAGCAAGGAAACAAGAAATAATGAGCACTGGGAAAAAATAACTATAAGTTTTGAATAGAAGAAATGCAAACTTCTCTTCTGCGAGAGGTCTGCAAAGAGAGCTCCTTGGTGCTTGAGAAACAGAGAGCAGGATGAAGCGTGTGGGGTGACACGCTGGAGCTGCTAAGCTATGGAAGAGAAAGCAAATCAGACAGCAGTTGCTGGGGAAGCTGGGAGAGAAAAGCAAGCGAATCCTTGAATACTTTCTAGGGCTGCAAGCCCCCAAGCATCCTTAAGGCAACAAGAGAGTCAATTCATCTCTATGGATCTAAAGCCTTTGCTAAAATCCTATAATTTACACACCACGGACACAGTCCATTAGGTCAACGCAGATTTTTGTCCTTAGCTTCAAGGCTGCCAGGACTTCCTCTTATGTGCATGCATTGTAAGCCTAACAATAAATTCAGGCTTAGTGGTAAACTGATCAGTTCACACTACAAATCATCATCCAGAACCAAATCTGATGCTGAGCTGCCTTGATTTACAACACCAGTGTAAATCCACCAGCATCAGATGCAAGCTGTCGGTTTGGAAGCGGCGGAGGAATGCATACCTCCTCCAAAGCACCTAGCCCAGGCGCTTACATGAGGAAACTGGAGGGAGCTGAGCTGCCGGCAGGGCTGGGAGGAAGCTCRGCCCCTTGCTTCACATGGTCTGAATCATCGCTGGATGGTCCCCTGGCTCTGCGGGAAGCACCGGGGCTGGCAGCCCCTCCACCGTGTCCTCGGAGCACTCCTTCAATCACAGGGGAACGCACAGCCTCAGGTCTTACTGAGCTCCTTCTCTCTTTATTTTTTTCTCTGAAGACTATTTTTTCCCCTCTCACATGATAAAGTTAAAATGTTATTATTGAACATATCTACTCAAAATGCCTTAACACTGAAAAGAACTGAAGTCAGCTCTCGATTAGATGCTTTGCGTGTTATGTAGCTTGAGCATGGAGCAGAGAACAGCTCTGGCACAAGCGTTTCATCGGATTTCATCCCCTCAGGAGCAGATTCACTCTCTTTATTCCCCCAAACGGATGTAGCAATGCAGTAATGCCAGAAAACGCAGATGTGCAGCCCTGCGTGCTATTGACACCCAACGCTGCGGCCACTGAGGATGGGGCCAGAAACGCCACCACACCCACGTCCTCTCCAGAGGATCAGACAATCGTGCCCTTCTTCCATCAAACAAAACCCATAAGAATCATGGGTTTTACTAATGGCTTCTCCATTTTATCTTCTTTTCTCTACACCAGCCAGCTCACCTGCACCAAATCCCGCTGAATATTTTTCCTAATGAGAACTATCTTCTCTTAGAAAAGCTTTTTCCAGGCGTTACACTTGAGTACTGCATAGTCCGCGCTCACGCTTTGTTCATTTTACAGTAGGCAAAAAATGACAATGGTTGCAGGAAAAGGAGTGCTAAAAAGGCAAAGAAATCAGTAGCTGAGGTACAAGCCCCCTGCTCTTCTTTGCTGCCTCTGCCTCATGCACAAGCCCTACACTTTGGGCAAGCTGCAATGCCTGACACAGCCTGAATTGCAGTTATTCTTACTGGCAGTACTATATGGAGCCAGTAACTGAGAGTAACTGGGGTTGAGTCCTCTGGGAAGACAACCATCAGCATTCCAGAGTATTTTTTTCTCTTTCAGCACTAAGAAATCTACAGAGAGCCAAAATTTATCATTGTATCAGACTAATGCTTGAACCAACCAGCTTTTTCTTTTTTTTCCCCCGCTCCGAGAACTTTATATAACTCCATATATAAATGGAGGCTAAAAATATACCTGCGTGCTTTTGTTTTTTGCTACATCATTCAAATATGCTCATGTGAGAATAAACACAGGTACATACGTATGGACATCAAAACAAGTGTGCATAAGGGACAAATCTACATTCTAGGACTGTTTTTCTAATTGAGCATAATCATAGAGCGTAATTTGATTTTACCAAACAGTTATGCTTATGTTTTTGACATTTGTATTCACTATTACACACTTACTAAGTTGCCATAGGATTCTGTGAAAACAAAATTCCATGGAAACAGGGGAAAAAAATAAAATAATTAGAGCTCTGTGCATATGGTCAAAAAGCTAGGATTTACTCAAGGGGCTTCATTAATAACGAGGTGACACAGGAATAAAGTGAGCCTGTTGTTGCCTTTTGCACAGAAGAGCAGCACAGGAGACAGTGCCTGAACGTTTGCTAAATGTTTCCATGAGCACAGGCTGCTGTGCAAGGTCTTCTGCTCCCCGAGGCACTGCTACCCCTCAGGCTTCGCCTGTCACCTCTCCCTGTTTTACCTTGAAGAGAAGATACCTTCCTTCAGGATGGGGCTCTGGAAAAGATGAGTGCTCACATGCAGCTAATGAACCCTCCTTCCCATTCCAAGAGCAAAACCATGAGCAGTGAGCGAGCTCTCCATACCTCTCCAAGGCGCCCTCCCAACCGAGGCCTGCGCTCTGTTGCTGTTCCTCCGGCACCGGTCCAGCAAAGTGCTTTCGCGTGCAGTTAACGTTAAGCGCGTAAGCAGCCCCCTGGATTTCTGCGAGACTTCTCCCAGGCTTGATGTTTAACAAGGGCAAAAATGACTTGGTGAATTCAAGCCATAGACAGAAAAGCCCTTTGCACAGAGACYGGTTATTTTTGTGCACACAGTGAGCGCCCCGCTCATCTGGGTGAAGGGTACCTAACCTGAACAGTAACGGCCACAGGAACATCAGCTTGCTCAAGTAGGGGAGAAGATTTCTGTGGGACACAAGAGAAAGTGATTATCCATACAAACCAGTATGACAGACACTATCAGGTGTTGTTTCTGGGTTTCCCAGGACAACCAAAATAACATTATTGTGTTTCCACAGCAACACAAATGTATTATGTCGTGATGCAAATTACATTCACAGTAGGCAAAAAAAAAAGAAAAAAAAAAAAAAGCTTTCTATATAGTAAAAATACAGATGAAAGAATCCTCTCCAGCACAAGCAGTTTTCCTCCCAGGAACCTGCATAACAAAATCAACCCAGAATTTATTCTTGTCTGGYCCTGCGCAGTGCTCTGTCACAAATTTACTTCATCTTAGTGCAGCAACCCACAAATTCTGGGAGGTTGAGCCGAAGTTCTTTGCACTACATGATTAATCACGGGTATCAACCAGAAACTGCCTCCTTCCTCTGCTTGCACATGTGGCTTGGAAATGTTCTTCTGCCCTGCTCATTACTTGTTATTTGACAAATGTGTAATACTACAGAACGGACAAGAGATTAAGCTTGAAATCAGAGGCATACTGTTGCTCCCTTCTAAGATCAAGCAGTCTGGAAGTAATTCATTCAGAGAAGGCATTACTGAATCCTTACACACACACACACACAAAGCATATATTTGAGTTGCAGATTTTTTTTTCTTTTTTTTTTTCCCTAATTGCTCTACTTGTCTTCAGTAARAAGTTTAACACAATAAGAAAGACTTTTTACTGTTCCTGTATAAAGTACTTCCAGCACATACCTGCCAATGTTCTCTCCTRTTGCACTGACTTCCAGCAGTCTATTTTAACCAGATCCTGTCCGACAGCACCGCTCCACAGCACCAGTATCACCTGTAGCTCTGCAGGTCACGTACCGGAGAGGGGCTGCTGGCCCCAAGGCTATTCCATCACAGAGCTCTATGGGAATACAAAGCAGAACAACAGTACTCCTTCCACGAACTATGATTTAAAGAAAAATATTCTTGTTTTTACAAGTCTGTTTTGCTTTCTGGTTTGGCTAAAAATGTAAAAATACTTAAGAACACTGAGAAGGGAAATTAATTATTTTTATAAACTACTTTGACGAAGAGGCAAACGCTTCCCTAACTCCTGCTGTGAACAAGTGTGTAACACGCCAGCACACTCTCCCAGTAGAGAGACTTGTTCACATTCTTGTTTCCAGAAACAATTTTGCCCTCATCCATGCCTGAACACATACGTTCCAGTGCATGTCACGCTCTCTGGTACTCCAACCACAGTAACTTAAAGCCAAGCTTTGCCACGGCAGTACATGTAACGAAGAGGCAAGTGCCTGCTTCCTACCTAGTGGATACAAGTGTGGGACAGGTATCTTCTGCCTGGAATTCCCTGGAAATAGCCRAAACCTAGTACCTGAAAGGGCTAGAGCTGGAGGAACTGATTTTTGTCATTTTACAACAACATGGAGCTGCAGGGTGATCGCTGCATTAGACCTGCCACCGTTACTCTAAAATCTGTGAGGACCAGGAGAAATTGGSTTCAGAGTCCCCAGTGTCCCATAGCTGAAGCTGGGCTCTCATAGGACTTAACCAAGAGAGAGTGGCTGGCTGCTGAGCAGACACCTCCCCACCTTCATGGAGCATCTCGCTGGGARGAGGCAGTCCTTCCTAGCCAGGCTCTGCATTTGATTTCATTTTTGATGAGAAAAGAGAGACCAGGGCCGCAAGCTATTATCTTACAAATGTAAGCTATTATCTTAAAAACTCCAGGATTCAGCTTGGGAAAAATACATCTACTCAAATGAACACTGACAAGTAAAATATTTAATCCCCAAAGTTTTATTTCCCCCAAACATAAAATAATATTACTCTGAATGGTCCATAAATAACATTAATGGAGAGATTTTGAATGGGAAATCTCTAATGATATATGAGAGAGGACTTAAATAGGTTTAACCAGGCTCTTTCTCAAACTTGGCAACTGTTTTTTATATATAAATACATACACACACACATATATACATAAAGCAACATTATATTCTGCTATTTGGACCAGATCCTAAAAAGGCTTTTTGTTCCAAATTCACAAACACCCTCAATGCAGAAGCAACTAAAAGATATATATGTGTCACTGCACCACTAAGATGTGAGAAAAGAGGTGACTCGATCTCTCTGTGCTGGGCTGGGAGTTGCTGCGAGGTCACGTTCAGCCTCATTTTGTGCTTTAGCATGAAGTACAGGAAGGCTCCATCACAAAGTGCTGTCTGTAGAGCTGCCACCTGAGCCCTTAACCAGAAGCCAAATGCACCAAATGTAGTGTTTTTCTCATGATATTCTAGTACAAATATAAACAGGGGAAAAGGTTGGGATAGGTAAGTGTTATCACCTCCTTTTGCAAGACAAATTAAGAGAAGGAAGATGAACAAGTTATTTGTTCACATCTGTACAGGATACATTTTTTCCTCCAGCTAAGGGTCTCTAGTCCCCAACTTTATGTCTTAAGCAGTAGTACCAGGTCATGCACCATGGATCAGAATTTAAGCTGATGAAAGCTGACAATATTCCCATGACATGATAATTTTAGGCAAAATAAACTTCTAGCCATTGTGAGTCGTAATGAGAGTTCAAAAAGTTGTAAATGGAGATGCTATTTAGGGTTAGAAATAAACTTGTTAGTAGGATGAGGAAAGAAAATGAGCATCAAAATGTGCTAAAGACCGTAGCCATTCAATTCCACAGTAAAACTGTGCATCAATCTGACGTTCTCTGTTCTGTAAACTGAACAAATCTGAACCCAGTGATTGTTACCTTTATAGAAATGCTGATGTGTGCATGCCACAGCTTACTACTTGTACGCAGCTTCCCATTCAGACAAGCCAAGTGCAAAATACATAACAAAAAGCCTTAATCTCTCTAACAATCTAACTAGTAAATACTTAGGTATACACAAGAAGACTATTCAATTATGAGGGGGAAACCATTGTTTTGATTATATATAACTGAAAATATTAAAAGGAAATTACCCAAATTTTTCAGATTTATTTAAAAAATTATTTGCATAAAACATTTCCAATGATTAAATTCATTTTCAATTAAGATTTTACTGTAATTAAGTCAAATATTAAGATAWCTTAATATAGCATTAGCAAGAAACTATATTAAAGCAAACACGATGAGATTGCTATTCTACTACAGAAGTTGTCTAGATTTTCTTTACATTTAAGCAAATACTGTACCTGACTCTTTTGCAAAAGGAGGCTTATTTTCTGAAAGACTTCTGCAACATGACCCTGCAGCCTGTTTAYACAAGTGTACACACGTTAAACTCTGTTTTTACACACTAAAAAAAAGTTACATGAGTTGTTGTTCTTCTAATATATCCAYGGAAATGGGCAGAAAGCAAGATGCTGATGTAGGAAAATCTGAAAATACAGCCTTAGCCCTTTGTAACTTAAACAGCAAGAATAAAACTGTGTAATACACTTTGCATTTAACGTACTCTGTAGCAGACACTTTTCTATTGCTGATACTTTTAATTTGCCTAAGGGTTGCAGACTGGAGCTGTTATGTTTGCACTCTTAAAAAGTAATTGCAAAATGGTTCCTGTGTAGATTTACAAACAGAAAATTTTGACATTCATGAAAATAAACCTTTTTAATGRCTCAGCCTTATGTACTAAGTTATTTTCACAAAGTTCCTAAGTAAAAGCAACAATAAAGGGCTGTTAAGGCAATAAACAACAGTCGTACTGTGATGATCTTATAGAGCAGCATATGTAACCTAGTTAGGATCTTTTCCTACAGTGCTCACATTTTCAGCAAGATATTGAACGATTCTGGAATAATATTTCTCACTGCTCACAATTACACTTGGTTGTAGTACATGGGCTTAGTGCAACTAAACTTGGCCATTACATTAAGTATATAATTACTCCTTCCAAAATACAAAGACCRAGGTATGGATTCATTACCCATTTCGCACAATCAGGAAAATGTATAATTTATATACAAATCAAACTCCCATGTAAGGTATTCTGGAACAAGAATCCGCCGTCAGCTCTAATCAAATCAACTTAGAAATGTGCTTTTCTTGTAGAAAGGTTTTCTCTCTCTCAATCGGTAATACACATATTCTTTTTCTAGTTCAATGTAATCATCCAACTGCAGAGCATATACGAGACAGATAAGCTAAACGCTGTCACCAAAGAAAGCAACAAGAAATTCGCCATTAATTAGAATTTTATCCAGTGGATCTGTTTCTCCAGATGCTTATACTCCTAGAAAATAAGAATTCCTCTGCCGAACAGCCTTACTTGTAGACAACCATCACAAAAAGAAGAATCTAAAGCCACTATCTGAACAGACTTTTTGCAAATGGCCTATTGCTGTTTTAGACTTTTCTCATGTTGTGAAATGAAACTCACATGGTTCATTGCTCCCTAACAGCCACTGTAAAATAAAATACCTCCACATTCTTTTTACCTGTTTACATTTATCTGCAGCATGGGAGAAAGCAAAAAATACTATACATTGATAATAACTGCTAGGTATCATATGACCTTTTAATTTTATATGCATATGAAATTTTCAGTACACAAGACTCCAAAGAAATCTCTCAGAAGCTGAATTAGAGGTACTGGAAATAATCTCTACTATAACATTTCTATTAAAAAGAAAAATTATAAAAAATTAGCTTCATACAAACACTGTCATTTAGGTCTTTTGACACAGATGGGTATTTGGCATTTTTGGTCAAAGTTTTTACCATGCGAATTCCCTGAACGTGGTTAGTTTGAGATAAGCAATAACCAAAGGAATAAAGCAAGTTCAAATGCTTTGTAGGACAGTTGAATTCTGACTCGCAACTCCGAAACAAAACAAAACTGATTTTCAAGAGAGCTTTAAGCAAACTTAGAATCCTTGCAATCCTAATATTGATCCTGGGGCACATGCTGCCACCAGGCAAAGGCTTATTCACAGGGACCAGCGCTTCTAAAAGTCTTGCAGATGCCACAAAACATTTGTGGAAACAACTGAAACACTTCAAAGATGTGAGAAGTAAAATAAAGAAGTTTCAAACAGTAAAAAGACACAAGTGATCAAGTACATCCTACAAACATAACCTTACTTTTGTGGGTTTCTTTTCCTCAAAACAATTTTGATTAGTCAGAAATACAAGACTGAAGTTTCCTTATGCTTAACAATGGCAATAAATCATCTATATTTTTAACACAGAAATGGTTTTAAAAAGTGTTGAATTCCCTGTGCCTCAGTCCCAGAAGTTCAGAATTCTCCTGCATTTAAATTCACATCTTTGTCATTTCCAGACTCCTTTAGGAATCTTCTCTCATAGGTCAGATTAAGATGTTTCTAGTGTGCCAGAATCATCAATTTTTTTTGGTTGTTTAAATGAGCATCCCCAGAGGAATTCTACAAGATGTCAGTGTATGAAAAAGCTTATGTCTCTCCTTTGACTTGTGTGGGATAGCTTGAAAATTCCTAAATTCAACTGCAAGCAGAAATGTTCTGTCTCTTCCACTAGTCTGCAATTTCACCTCACTTTAAGCTGTTACAATTCATGTATTTTTCAAACTGATATATCTTCAGATTTTTTTTTTACATGCATTACATGTTTCTGAAGATTTTTCAGACTGAGTCCTCTCTTTCACTCAATGCTTCCTCACACCTTTCAGCTTATCTCTTTTGTTTTAGTTCCCCAACTATATTTTTGAATTACTCAAAACCAAAACAAACCAATCAAACAAAAAACCCACCACAGATGATGTGCTAGAGTTTGACTTGCACACTGCAGATCAGGTGTAAATCAAACCTGTAATGATGCCAAAATGCTGAGATGGCAACGATAGGATTTGTTGGGCATCTTAACAACTGAGGAACTGGTGTCTTTCTGACACCACTAATAGGCACTGGGTCAGCTCCTTCACGGGGAAAACTACTAGAATCGCTAAAACCTCCTACGCTCTGTTTGTAAATGAGAACACTCTAATTTAAGGTACATTTTCTGCCTTGCTCTAACTTGTCTAAATCAGCACAGTCCTTGGCTCACACCATTTTAATAAGACCCATGTGTATTAAACCAGATTATATGACACATGTGAAGGTTCATGTTTGATATCAAATTAACTATCTGGATGATTTATGGAAGAGTTCACCTCCCTTTCTCCCACATGAGGTTTAAGGCTAATCTTCAACCAGATCTTCCAACACTTTCAGCATTTAGACCTTCCCCACTTGAAGCCTTCAGTGTTGTTGTTATTATCACAAGAGACCGATACCCAGTCTAGCATCTGTTACTATTCCCTTGCCTCTCCTCTCTGGGAGGACATACGAACTGAGCATATATCACTGTGATTACTGGATGCTGCTAAATTCCTAGAAGAAAGCAGCATTGCTCTCCGCTGCCTCACAGAAGGACTTGATTGCACTATTACCCTGYGCATTAATGGGCTGCTTGGCTATAAAGGGAATTATTGAGTCGTTTCTTTCACAAAAACAAACAAAACCAGACAACTCCCACAAGTCCCATAAAATAAATGAACAGCCACCACTAGCCTTTACCCACAAGGATCACCCTGACAGCTGTATTGATAATGATAGACATTTGGTCAGAATTACTTTGGGAGACAGAAGTGTGAGTTGTGCCACCCTCTGACCAGCATACTGGCCCATGACACTGGAAGTAAAGGCAGGTGATGCCTTTGCTTAACCCAGACATTCATGTACTTGTGTGCATGTTTGGTTTTCATTGCTTASCATTTTATTTCGGTGTGGGAAAAAGCCTGGTGAGGACACAGGTGGATAAGTCYGCTTTGCTTGCAAGGCTGTAAGGTTGGGGACAGACAGATAGGTCATAAGTTTGTGTATGACATCCCACAGTCTCAAAAGCTGCCACCAAACTAGCACTGCTTCTTGCCTGAGGGGTTACAGACCAAAAAAAAAGCTRCTCAAGTAAGATTAACAATGAGAATAGCCTGAATCCTTTGCACTGAATCTTTACCCCCCTCCCTCAACACGTCACATGCAGCACATGGCTCATGTTCCTCTTTTACAGATGGCTCTCCCAAAATATTTTGACAAGGGTTAAGTTGCTTGCATGCTGAGACCACTTGCTGTCCTGTGGACAAATATTCTTTTATTACTCTCCTCTACTGCGTTTTTCCTTGCCTTACACAAAGTTGGTAAACTCTTAGGTTCATAGACTGCCTTTCCATTCTATATCTCGCTCTGCCTCAAACACTGGGATCATGATGAGCAACTAGGACTCACAGACCAGACACTAATGGCTAATAAACAGAAAATTCAATATATTTGCCTAAAAGCACATAGAGCTAACCTCATGGAAAGGCTGTGAATACAAACCACCTTTAGCTGTGTTATGTATGTATATACATAACCTGCTTTTTTTTTTTCCCCTCAACCAACCTCTGGGATTTGCCTCCTGAGTCCATCTTTGGCCGAGTAGGACACAGACCAATCATATGGAAAAGGTCTATTCCATAAGATGTCAGTGTCCTTTCAACCTATGGAATCACTTTAAATGGAATTCTGAGTCTTTAGGTTTATCTGCTCTGTAATTTATGCAAGTATGTTAGCTTTTAAAAAACTCGACAGTCCAACAAAATTTTAGGAGCATTAATTCTGTAAGTTTTGCTTGCTTATCTCCATTAAAAGCAGCTGTGTAGTTAAATAGTACCTATTTCTGTTCATACCTTTCATGTGACTGACAAAGTCATTTTAGAACAATGTTCTGTTGCTGATAACAATATTTTGCTATAGACTTTACTGATAAGACTTTAAAAAGAGGATGACATTGTATATTACAAGCAATATASCCAAAGAATTACAGAAGACACTATATCTGTTCACTGAATGCTCTGTTCATTTCTTTAAACCRTCTTTGAGAATCTAGTCATCATCTAAGTACTTTTCAAAATCTTATTTTAATGAAACACATTTAGAAGATCATTTTAATGAAACACATTTTATCTGTGCTTGCACTGAAATAAAGTGGAGGTTTACTGTACACACTCCCCTTAAAGGAATCAAAGGCAGACGCCATTTTCGTCACAAAAGCAGTAAAACCACCTGCACCTCCAGTTGTCTATCTCATCTTCTTTCATTTCCTATGCCTGACTGCAGGCCACTTTATATCCCTCCCAGATGAAAAATAAAGCTAAACTATTCTCATCCTTTGAAATCAGATCTTAATTTTATGTCCCGTCTTACTCACTGCACTTTGGTAGCCTAGCCCTGTGGGCTAAGGGAGGCTCATCCTCTGCAGTGATGCCCTTCTGGCCAATGGGCTACACGATCATGCTAACATGAGCTAAATATTTTTTGAAAGAACACCACAGCTACACTTAAATCACTTGTCTACTTCCAAAGCCAAACTCCTCTGAATGAGAGGTGAGATAGTGAGGGAGTAGTGACGGTCCTCATGAACTGAAAGCCTGAAAGTTGAACTTTCCATCAACATACACATGCAAAAGTAATGAAAATATTTGTGCACAAACCCAATGTCAGTTGGCAACATTCTGTACAGATGTTGTACAAAGCTTTTTACAAAGTCTTTGTAAAATGAAAACATTGCCTTTACTTCCACTACTAATCCTATACGTAAATGTCTGAAACAGATGTACCCCTGATTCCTAAAAAACTAATCACAAGTTATCAAGATTTACTGAAAGAAAAAAACAATGAAGAAAAATTGAGAAGAGATATGAGGAGCACAAATACAGATTTACAGGATGCAGTAAAATAGATGCAAGCTTACATTGCTTGGAGCGGATTTCCAAGAAGAGTGTAGTTATCATTGATTCAAGTGGGAACATCAGACTGATATTCATTARTTTTACAAATGCCACTCTACAGAAATTTCAAGGCAAATTCCTTCCTTCCTTCACAAAAGTCATCTCTGGTAAACTGCATAGTGCATGTTTCTGTTTGGGACAGTTTTCTATTGTCACCTTTGTTTTCACTCAGAGAACGCGAAAGATGGCTAGATTTTATTTATTCATTATATCTCTACTTATAACAAGCAGCCATTCATTATTATACAAAGTGCACTGAATAAAACTTCACCCAACCACCAATATAAACAGTCTTCAGTTTCTCTCACTGTAGGTCCTGAGGAACTAATCAAACTTCAGGAAGTAAAGTTATCAAATGATTTCTCTAAAGAAAGAGGGAATTTAAAAAAAAAGTCCAAACATCCAAAAACTCACTGCTGAACAAACTAAATTAACTAAATAATGGGAAACACATTTACAATGTACTTTAATGGTAAGCCTATCCAATTTGTGATTTAAGAGGTCAAACTATTGGTTATTTTTGCATTCCTGGTAATTTAAGCAGCGGCAGACTGGGAAATGTGCACTCGCAGGCCTTATAAAACTGCCTTCCTTATTTTGAATAATAGACATCTATTGTAAAAAGCTTACTGGAGGAAAAGCCCTCCTCCATGTTTACACGCCTTGGCTGGACAGCCTGCTGCCCATGAGGCTCACTAGGAAAAATGAGCATTTAAAGAGACAAAAGAAATCAACCACAGAAAATACTGCCACCCATGTCTCCGGAAAATGTGAATCGCTCCAAGAGTTGGGACTACACGAATTGCTGACACCAGATGGTAACATTCCCCACGAGAGTCCTGCACCAGCATCTTGTGCTGAGAATGAGGTTTTTCTTGAGAGCTGGAGGCTAAGCCAAATAATCAGGAAAACAAGGGGAAGGAAAGGATGAGACGGGAACGCAGCTCCAGCTCTCCGCTGGTGTGGTCCCATGGACCTCTGCTCCGGCTGCACCAGGCTCCAGCCAGCCTGGTCACAGGAACCAGGAGCCTGTTTTGCCTGGGTCTAAGTCCATCTTAGAAGACTTGAGAGCTGTTACCATGACTTTGAGGGGGTTACCTGCTTTGCAAGCTGAAAAGGTAAACGGATAAGAATCACCACATAGCTATAAACTAAAACTTAAAAAGGATAAGGTATAGGCTCAATTTCTTCCTTCTTCAAGGAGTGCTACCAGAATAACCCAACATGAACAAGCAGTCCTGGTATTTTTTGAAAAGGTAGTGGCAAATACARGCAAGAAAAGAAAAGTCATATCCCCCCAACACAAATTATTTGGTTGTTTTTAGGGAAAGGAGGTTGCCTGAGGAAATCARGGAGAAATTAGTAGATTTTGTTCACTTTCCTGTTGTCAGCTGAGGAACACAGAGAAAGCTTAATGACTTCACTAAGTGGTAACACAGCATTATCTTTCAGTGAATAGAACTGGCTGGAACATTTCTAATTAAATTTCATTCAGTCATTGCCTAATTAGACATTGTTCATTGGAGGTTTTATTTTGCATCTCGCTTTTCTTAATATATACACAAGCTGGTGGTCAGGAGACTAACCTGAGACATGGAACAGGGAAATTCAGCTCCATATGCTGCCTGGTTTGGGTTGATCCAGCTGCAGAAGAAACAGTCTGCTTGATACTAGCCTGAGTTGACATTTGGAAACCAAAGTCTGTGCAAACGGAAATCTGCACATTTAAAGTCAGTTTTGTTCTTCAAAAAAAATAAGCCTGAGAATTCTGTGTTTATTTATTTATTATTAAGTCACTTGCAGGCCATGTCTTGAGATAACTTTAATTTAATGGCCACCAAAGCTGCAAGGTTTATTTTAATGAGTTCAGAACCATGCAGACTCTGCAACACATTAGCAGCTCATGCCCATGCCCTTAAGCTCGAAGGCAGMCTGCTTTTCCTCCTGTCTGGGATAAGTGCAGAGGCAAATAGCTGCAGGTCTTTACCCAGGCATTCTGTGGGCTCTAACTCAAGAACAAAAGGCTATTGCCCAGCCAGTCACCTTTCACTTTCCCGCTTTAACCTTGATCCAATCCCTTAACCATGGTCTCCCAGAAGGAAGATCTAGTCATTTCTTCTGATCATGTARTCACAGAATGGTTGAGGYTGGAAGGAACTACTAGAGATCATCTAGTCCAAACCCCTGCTCAAGAAGGGACATCTCCAGCACATGGCACAGGGCGGCATCCAGATGGGTTTGGAAGACCTCCAGAGAAGGAGACTCCACAGCCTCCCTCGGCAGCCTGTTCCAGGGCTCTGTCACCCTCACAGTAAAGAAATTCTTCCTCACACGGAAATGGCAATTTCCTGTGTTTCAACTTATACCCATTGCCCCTTGTCCTATCACTGGCCACCACTGAGAAGAGTTTGGCCCCTTCCTCCCTACATTCACTCTTGAGGTATTTATACATATTAATCAGATCTCCTCTCAGGTGTCTCTTCTCCAGGCTAAACAGGCCCAGCTCGCTCAGTCTCTCCTCCTATAAGAGACATTCCATTCCCTTAACCATCTTGTCCTTGTTAAACCTCATGAGGTTCCTCTCTGCCCAACTCTCCAGCCTGGCCAGGTCCCTCTGAACGGCAGCACAGCCCTCTAGAGGGTCAACCATTCCAACGATCTTAGGATTGTCCACAAACTTGCTCAGAGTGCCCTCGTCCAAGTCATTGATGAACAGGTTGAACAGCACCAGGCCCAGGACTGACCCCCAGGGACACCACTAGCCACAACCCTCCAACTGGACTTGGTCTCATTTCTCACCACCCTCTGAGCTCTGCCATCCAGCCAGCTATCAATTCACTTCACTATCCACTCATCCAGTCCACACTTCCGGAGCTTCCCTATGAGGATGTTATGGGAGACGGTGCAGAAAGCCTTGCTGAAGTCTAGGTAGACAACATCTGCAGCTCCAATGTTACAAGACAACTTAGGAAATAAACACAAACCACAACCAGAATGCTGTCTCAGGTGGACTTACACACTCATCTGTTGGGACTTGCATGGAAAGATCTATGTGAATTGTGCTCTTTTTTTTTTCCAGCAGGTTATACTGGACTAAGCCTGCCAGAGTAAAATACTCCAGCAATGATACATCCACTGCTTATACAAGAGATGAATCAGGAATAACTCTTTCCTTGACTCTTCCTTTTAAACTTAACCAGAAAGTCAAGCAAGAGGAGTTCCAAATYGCTATGTGTTATGAGACAAACATTAGTGAACTATCTATTGGCATGGAAAATGGCTGCTGGTAGCCGCGGCTATTTATGGTGGTAATAATTTGAGTGTATGGAGATGAGTATGCCAGTCTCAGATCTATACAACCTGAAAAAGTGTCCGAAGTGGCAAAACAATCTGTCCTGATATAAACAGACATCATAGGAATTCAATAGAAACAAAATAACCTAAACAAATGGTGAGATTATAAATCCTTACACTACTGATATCCGAGACAGATTTCCACATTACACAGGAAGATCTAGGCCACGTGCGAATAAAATCAAAACTGAGCTAAGACAAAGACAAAAATTTGCACCTGTAGCTGCTGGAGTAATAACACGTGAGTTGTTCTTGCAGCAAAAGCCCACAGCAGGGAAACAAGACTCTGGTCTGCCATTAATCAGCTCTAGACTAGCCTATAGTATCTGCTACTCATTCATCAGGAAAACAAGGCCCAAAGCAAATGTATAAGCCGCGGTGAGACAGGCATTAAAAAAAAAAAAAAAGTATTCTCCTTACTTACTCAGTGGAGAGCACCGTAGTTTTGAGCTTTCTGTACACCTGATCTGTTCCAGCTCCCCTGACCCTAAAAAAATTTACAGCCTAACCCAGTACAACTTCACTCAAGATAACTTTCTGCAGGCTGCATCTGCAAAAAATGAAATAAGCAGCAATATATCCTTGCCTCAAAGGACTGCCCAGAGTCTTCATTAGTCAATTCTGTGCGAGTCTAGAGATTGCTGCATAGGAGTTCTGCAAAAGTGTAAGGCATTGGGACATCATATGCCGTAAAACGTTGTCAAGCTACAATTTTTGTGGAAGCTTGGGAATTGTCATAGTCAGAATCAATTATGTCACTCTGTACTTTTCAATTACCAAGTAAAATAAACAGCTAAAATTACTTCTACTTAGCAAGGTACCTAAGTTTTACTCAGCATTTTGCTCACTCGTTTCTCCCTGTCCTTGTTAAAGATCGGAGGCAATTCAGGCTGGAAAGAGCTCTGGGAGCTCCACTACTCAGCACAACCTCCTGCTCAAGCAGGTCCACCACTGCCCAAGTCTCTCTCCCGTCTTGTCTGCTCCAAAAACCTTGCCAGGCAACCTGCACAGTGCCTGACTGTCCTCCTAGAGACAACATTTTTGCTTTATCAAGTAGGAATCTCCTCACCCCCTTTCAATTTATGCCTGCTCTCTCTCATCCTTGTGCCGTGCACCTTCTTAACGAGCCTGATGGCATCTCCTTGGTAACTTCCTTGCAGGCACAGGGGAGTGCTGTGAGCGCTGTCTCCCCAAAATCCCCTCACCTCAGTTGCTCCTGGGACATGTGCTCCAGAACTCSCCTGACCACCTTTGTGACCCACTGCTCAGCTTGCAGTATCTCTCTTGTCCTGCAGCCCCCAAAGAAGATGCAGAACTCCAGATGTGATCTCATGAGTGCTGAGTAAAATTTTCTCTTTCATTCTTCAATTAAAAAGCAATATAACACAAAAGCAATATAACTTGCCCAACATACATGGTCATCGACTTCAAAGGGAGAAGAACAGAGAAGAGCAGCCGCCTGAACAGAGTTTGAAAATATTTCAGTCCTCTAAGGAACTTGCTTTGGGAGAACAGTTGCTAGTCAAGAGGTTGAACTGCAGCAAGTGATTATTTTAAGTTAATAAACTGGAGGGAAAAAAAAAACAAAAACAATGCTCTAAAACCTGTCTCACCATTATTCCACGAGTGGTGGAGTCAAGTGATGCCTGCTTTTTTACCGTGTGCTTTTGCCCAGCTCACACACACTTTCCCAAGCAGTCCTTATCAGCCAGAAGTACCTCTGCTGGTCCTGATCTTTGGGCAGCTTCAGTCAGTTGCCATTTTTAATATCCTGTCTGATTTATGGTTTTCCTCCAGGGCAAAGACTTCCACAATCAACTTCAGTTTTGGGCCTACAGTCTGACATATGTTAAACATTACCTAATTCTCAGGTGCTGTGGGGTATAAAAACTGTGCAAATAATTACTTTCTTGGATATATGACCGAAGTTATTTTTAATAAGACTGTTTGATTTCTCAGCATTTTGGAGTATTTGTTTTCATTATGCTTGTAATACATTTCTGGCAACTGCACATACCTTCCTACATGTGACAGGAAAATTACAAATGGCTCCATCATCTGGAATGATTCATGTATCTGTTAATTAGGGTCATGGATTACTTATCTTCATCCTGAAGCGCAGCTGAGCTGTGTATTGGCACAGTGATAAAAAGGGAAGACTCTAGATTGAAAATGGCAGTTATACTGTTTATTTACTCCTGATACAAGCTCAAATCAAATTCTTGTTTGTTCCTTAACATGCATTTATGACTAACCAGGATGGGACAAAATTAAAATAAATAAATAAATAAAATTAAAAAAAATAAAAAAAAAGAAAGAGAGAGAGAGAGAGAGAGAGAGAGAGGCAGACATGCAATACCCATTGATTTAGGTGCCCTTTCCAGTTCAGCTCTAGGCTTCCGCTCAGTACTCAGTATATGAGCACCTTTTAAATTACTTTAAACCATATATAAAGGGCATTTCTAGCTACAAAGGTAGCAAAGGTTTGCAGGAATATGTTCTCACAACAATATATACCTCTATATAACAGCGCCCTCCCCTTGCTGAATTATAAATGCATACATTTGCATTACAGATTCTTACGAATAGCTATGATACGTAGAACAGGCTATTTCTACTTCACTTCTGCAAACCAAAATAAAGGAGCAAGAAATTGGCTATTTAGGCTATTTACATATTCTTTTTTGTTTGTTTGTTTCTTGGATTTTTTTYCCCTTTCCAGGAGCCCCCAATATTTCCACAATTCACAGAAATGCCATTTTCTTCAATGCACTAGATTGCATAGATGACTGATACTGAAACACAACTGAAAAACAAACATTTTCTCATCTGGTTATTGTCTTGTCAGCAGAACCTGCCTAGGAACAGCCCTCTTGAAAGGCTGGCATATCTCCCAACTACCGTTGACATTATGCTAGGAACATCAGGAGAAGAATTCTCTTGTATCATTTAAAATTGCCTACTTTATTTCCTGAAAACTAGGAATCAGGGATGAATTTTGATCATCAAAAAACAATTTAGCATGCCAAGTAATGTGTTTTATTGCTTTATGAGGGGCACACCTGGAAAGCATATTTTTCCTTTTTACATAAGCTCATTTCACAGGGCATGCAAAGAGCATAGTTTTAATGTAGAAGGTACTTTCTAGAGGCATGTGAAGGAGTATCTTATGAAAGCTCTGCATTACCTTCCAAGTGAAACATTACCAATTGGCACTTCAACTTTTTCTTGAAGCTATGACAGACASGAAAGAGCTCTAAACATCCAAAAATAAGGCATCTGATGTGGTATTTGAGCAAATAGAGATTACACAGTCAAGCCAAAGAATATGTCAGTCCTCTCACTGGAAATACAAGAAGTTTATTTTTTAATTCACTGCACATGAAATCTCTTAAGCTTGTGTTTCATATCTTTGCTTCTCATCCCAATTATCAAAACCCCTTTCTTTCCCTACAAGTTTTCTTTTCACTGCAAGTACAAACATTAAAAGCAAAACTGCAGGCATTTGCCAAAGAGGTTACCTCATTGTGGCTATCAGTTTATAGTTTCAAAATTAATATTTACTTTGGCCTGCCTTCAACTTTTGGACTTTTGGTTTTATTTTTTTCCCTATATATTTAAGTCAGGCTTGTAGGGAATCACCTCAAGATAGCAAGCAATGCTGGTCTTTAAGACCAAGAACTGTAACCAAAAAAACAAAAAAAAACCCTACTGACATCAATGATAATTAGGTTTGTTTTGACAAAAACTTTCTTTTCTGTTTCTTTCTTTTTTTTTTTTTTCTCCCCTCATTTGTTTTGTTTTTGTCTAAATCATTTCCTGGGAGCTCTGATTATACACTTGGTTGACAGCATCAACAAGACTAAAATCAGTTAATTAGGTAGATTTAAAAGCTTAAGATAAAGAAAGCTCCTTGATTGACCATTATGAACAAAATTTTAAAATGCATACATTCTGTTTAATTCTGTGGTGTGAGAAGCTAGATGCACAACAGGCGCACAAGAACATACAAAACCACAAAACCCTCCTTTGGGTCTCYACAAAACCCTCCTCTGGGTCTCTGAAATTGGGAAGTCTTGTCCTTTTTTGATTCCATAGCCAAACAAACAGTCATAGTACTCAAAAATTACTAGCAACACCAAAGTTTTCATCATTTCTGCATATGATTTTCTTGTTTTACCGATTTATCCACCTCAGATACGCCAGGTATCTGCTAATTCACCAACTAACATTGTAACGAAAAAAAAAAACCTGCCTTTCACTGTAATTTCACTTGAAGATGTCAATTCATCTGATGTTATTGCTGCATATAAAGTCCACAGAGTAGACGAAACGCTGAGTGAACCCAAAGACAGAGCTGGAAGGAAGCAGGTATGGCTATGTACAGCATATGTCAGGTATTTGGTTAACTGGAATCAGATCTTTTGGATGCATTTGCTGCTATCTTATCACCCAAAAAAGCATCTCTTTCTGCATCAGCACCACTGAAAGTGCCTAGTCACTGACTGCTTGCCTGTCAGGTGGCATTTCCAGATGAGGGAGTGTTAATGCCTCTCACATTAGCACATGCAGCAAGTACCAATGAATAACTGGCTACAAAAGGGTTAAAAACTAGTTTCTTTATGCATATGGTTCCTGTCTCAGCTGTGAGATCAGTTATAGGTCCCTAGCCAAAGATAACAGCTAAAATATAACAGCTGTTGGTGCTTCCACAGCYGAGGTGAAGTATTTCCTTTCATCCTCACTAGTCACTGATAACATCCCAATTCTCTATTCACTGGAAATGTCAAGGGCACGAGCAGGTTATTACAAAATGAAATGAATGAACTGTTCAAACTGAGCCCACGCCTGTGCACTGGGTGATGTTTCTCCATTTCTGAAAGATCAAAACTCAGAGTGGAGAGGACAAAGCTGCACTCACAAAGGCAGCCACTGGACATGGCAATTTTGGGTCCTTTCTAACAGGAAACATCTGGGGAGGAGAAAAATTAGCCATCATAATTGAGGTCAGCATGGCAATGCCATCAGTACAGGATAGTTATGCAAATACTTCCTACCTGTTGCAATTCTTGCTGGCTTGTCTCTTTTCTGCTCCAAAGCACAAGTGTTTCAGTAAGTAACCATCCCGTGTGTATGTAAATACTGTATAAAGAACAAAATCAGTATTACTATATTTGTACCACCTTCAGCAATATTACTTAAAACTAATTCATTTAGTTCATCTCATGCATTTCCAAAGCTATTTACATAGATTCTAACCTGAATGATTGTGTACTATGTAAGCTTTTAAAACAACCACTGTCTACTTCTCTGAAACTTGGTCTCCACTAGCACATTTCACCAAAATTTCAGCGAAGTTAATGAGCTTAGGGATGCATTACACCAGCAGGTAACTGCACTAGTGATGCAATTTTTGCAAGCAGGGTGACTGAAATAACTTAAGATACAGCAGCAAATTCTTGCTCTCATTAAAAAAAAAAAAAAAAAAAAAAAAAGAGCCAAATACTCAATTTGCATGCATACAGTCACATATCAAGGAAGGGACTTATACAGCTACACTAATTTGGAGAGTGATTTCTATGCTGCTTTCCTGTATAGTTTAAGGCCTGTGTAAGACCATCTAGTCCTCCTTTCTTTCCTCTCCTGTAAAAGAAGCCAAATCAAAACTCATCACATTGACAGAGAATTAAGGAGAAAGAGTAACGTGGAACATCCCACACTTGAAAGTCACATGGAATGGACATGCATAGCTCTGCAGTAACAGTTTGCCGAGAAAATGTATTTTGCAATGATTTTATGCGGATCTACAGTACAATCACACAAAGCTGCTATCCTGAGAACCAGATAATACATGAGCATTGGAAGTAAATAATATTTTGATAAAAATCATTTAAAGAGCAAAAGAAGGGAGAGATGACAGTACACTGACGTAAGTGGTTTTGGTGTTTATACTCCACATATAAATGAAAGTATATATTGAAAGAAATATACACACTACAAAACTTAAATTTCAGTCTAATGGGAATCCACCCCAAAACCAACTTGCTTGCCCCAGAGCCACCACAGTTTGCTGTGATGCAATTGCTGCGTGTACAGTTCTCCATTTCTCAATATCTTCTGCCCATAGCTTTCATATGAATCTCTAGCTCTATTTTGCTAAAATGTTCATATGGATTTGCTCACCTGAGGTAACAGAGAAAACTTGTACACTCAAATAAACAAGAGGACCATGAAAGTTTCATTAAAAAAAGATTTTTATGCATGAGGGACTGCTAGCATTCAGAAAAATTAATGCAGCCATATACTGTAACCAGTGTAACATGATGCTTGCTGGAAAGGACTGTGTGAGCTATAGATCAAGACGGAATTGTCTGAGAATTCATTATCCTCATGCTTTAAGTTGTGACCACCTCTGCGCAGAAGCTACAGCTATCAATACCTTTCTGCTTTGGTCACTGACTCCCAAAGATCAACGTTTCCAATGGAAAAGCATTTACTGAGCCTTAAATACTTTCTCACAGAAGTTTGCTTTTCTAACTAATGGATATACTTCTGCAAAAACTATCAGCTTTTCCATAAAAAGCATAAGGGGAAAAAACCCACTGAAGAACAAATCCATATTGCTAAAATACTAACTTTGTTCATATGTATGTAACTACACCTTGTGGAAGTTRCTCACCACATTCTCCTCTCTATTCTGGCTTTATGAGAGCCTCCTGGCCTCTCATAAGAGGTCAAGAAGCTGTGATTTATCGTGAATGCTGCAGTGTGATGGAGAAACCCAGCCTGGACAAAAGGACAGCATGAGATAGTCAAAATACATTTTGCCATTTGTGAAATGGTCATTTTTTTCAGAATAGTATGTTAGCCGAACATGAAATATTCTACAGTTGTTATTTTGTTTTCTCTTTTGGCTATAAAATGATGAACAATTTTCTGGAGGGTCTAAATTTCTTTTTATAGTTCTGGACTCACTGTATTGGAGGCCAGGATGTGTGAGCTGAATAAAATTTTAATACAACAGAGTAAAACTGCACTATACTTTAAAGAAAAGCTTAAATTCCAGGTTATTCATCAGAATTTAACCTGCAGGACAGGAAAAACATTTCAAAACTCAGACTTTCTTAGAATTGCATTGAAGTAAAAGGAGGAAGAAAAATGAAATAGAAGCGAGTATTAAAACCAAAGACTAAAGACCACAGCAAAAGGAACAAGGACTGGAAATATGTTTTCTTCTTCTGTATTTAAGTCACCAGAACAGCCATTATGCTTATAGATACTTTCAACCAAATCTGTATTTGGACGGCTGCACTGAGGTTTACCTGAACCTGCAGGAGAAATAGCTTGGGCAAACAAACTTCAGCTATTCATTTCTACGATTTTTAGCTCAGATGTTCTATAATATACAAGGTAACATTGCTATATAATCTTTTGCTAGAGCAAGGCAAAATAATGCCTTTGTAACTAGGAGAGTGCTAGGAAAAAGGCCCTGCATGCTGTTACATGGCATGCGTAATTGCTGTTTCACTAGGCTATTCTGTTGATACTAACCAGAAATCAGAAAGGGAATGCTATCCAGAAATTACTCAGAGGAGATGACAACGACTTGGCTTTTTGCTTTCTAACAGACTGACCAAAGTCAAGAAACTTGAATATTTGCAATCCTGGAGTTGGCATTTGGCATGGTAGTTTTACATGGAAAGGATTCTGGAACCAACTTCTGGGCCACCCTGTAACAGGGTATTTTCTATTGATTAAATACATGCCCAACAACTGCACTAAAATACTGTAAAACATTGCCTCCTTGCAAACACCAAACACTGCAGTACTGAATGCTTCATCAGTAGCAATGACACTGACAGGCATAATTGCAAAGCCTTAATTTTTAAGGATCCTTTCTGTGTTGCCAATGACATCTCCTCTCTCCACTTTAAATACCAATTTTTTCACTGTTAGATGGCCTAGTGGCATTAGATGCACTAAATGTATTTAAATGTGGTCCTTGTTGCTTTATGGAATCCTCCAGTAAAAAAACCCACTTTTTTCCAAAACTGAAAGAACAACTGCAGATCGTCAAAGAGGGCTATGTGGCAGACAGAGATGAAGTTTTTTTTTTTTTTTTTTTTTTTTTTAAGCTAACATGTGCTAAAGGCATTATTTCATAAAATATATGTTTATTATGCAGTTATCTCAGCCTGAAGGCTTATGGTTTTCCAGCAAGTATAAAACAGTACATAACTATAACCCACAGAGACTGTGGGTTTATTTAAGTGCCTTGACTCTATGCAAAAAAAACCCAAAATAGCAGAAAGTAAACAGAAGGCTTCTTGAATATAGTAGTCTTAAAAATAAACAAACCACATAGTTAAGCACAGCACTGTTGTCTAATTAAAGTTCCAATGCTTACTATCTTGATCCAGATATTAAGGGCTATTCTACATTTTTGTAAACTCACTAATTTCAACCATGCTTTCAGAATAAATCATGCAACCATATAAAGATATTTTAATAGCCAGATGTACTTTGGTACCTCAGTCATCTGATGCAGTAAGAAACATCTGCTAAGGAACCTGTCCAGAGGAGAACAACTTCCTCCCGCTCTCCGTAACAAGCATATGTACAYATAGGCACAAAAAGATACCTTGCAGCTGCAACCCACAGGTTGAACAAAAATACTGCATCTTCTCATGCTAAATGATAAAGAATGACATTCTTAAGTGGTTATATGTCAACCAAACTCTCAGTAAAGGATCCAAAACAGCTTCTAAACCTCAGGAGGTGGCTGTGGGAGGAATTTCAGTAAAAGCCATATAGGTTTTCTCACTTAACACTTGTACAGGAAGCTTTCCATGCTTCTGTTGGTGAAGCTGATGTGCACCAAGTGCTAAGTGCTATACTYGGAAGAATTATACCATTGCATCCTGTTCGCATTTCCTGCATAAACTGTTAGTGCCTTCCCATGAAAACAAGAATGTTACTCAAACAACTTGGAAAGTTGTTGGGAGACAAGACAGTCTCTTCAAATGGGATTCAGCAACTATACCACATCGTCATGGATGAAGAAGTGAGAAAATCTGACTTACCTTGCCTAATTTTCACTAGTGCAATGACCCACTCTTCTTAAAAAATACCATTGAATCCTAGGCATTAGAAGGATCACAAGGACATTAAAAAGCAAGAGCATAACAGTATTTATCACAGAAAAATGTAAGGTTTAAGGTTTATACACCAAAGGTGACTTTAATTTATGGTTTTATTGCTATGAGACACAATATATCTAGTGGCCATTTATTTGCACAGATTTTTTATGTTGTTTACTTTAAGTACAATAGGAGTTTTGTTTATTTGTTTTACTTTAAAATCTGTCTGAAGGATTGGTATATTTAAAATATTTTCTGTATTTGCATGCATTACACTGATGCAGCTATGTGGAGACCTGTAAGAACAAACACTTGTTTTCCTAGAATATGCAGAAAGATACTTAGTTGCTGCTGAGCTAATAACTGCAAGCAACTACTGAAGAGTTTCAAATTCACAGCAGAAAATATTTCTGTCAATTTTTTATATGAGTCTGCTTCTGCTACTGAGGTTTTAGAAACAGACTGATGTTGCTTCTTCAAAGACTGAGCAACAAAAACTGYGCAGACTTATGAGAAGTAACTATTCTGCCTGATAATAAACACTTAGGTAGTAAATTGTAGAGTGTGATGACTAGACCAGATGATGCAAAAGGTATGCTTCAAGCCTTTTCTTTTTTTTTTTAATTATTATTATTTAAATAAAAGGTATCAGAGAAAGTAAACCAGGAGGAATACAGCCAATTTTTAGTAGTTATTTTATAGTCCAAGTAATAACAGGGACTTTTTCCTGCCGTACAGCAAACTACATGAAGCTCTTCTCAACATTTTGCATACTTTCCTCCACCCATCCCGTAGATGCTATCAAACTGCCACAGGATATCCAAGTTTAATACAGAGTGGGCAAAACTGCAATGAAATTCAGATGGCTAAACAATGTTAGCAAGAATAAAAATTTAACAGTAAAATAAAAGCACTTTGTGGGTAATGTTTAGGCACTAACGACAACACACAGTATTCTATTAGAGGTGCTTATTAGCCCAATTCTTGACAAAAATCAACACAAACTTCCTCCTGCCATAAGGCATAGTCCCACAGATGGTACTGTCAGCCCTTGGGTTCCTCGGTCAAGCTCATAAACATGTTTCAAGTAGCTAGCACTCTTGTCTTTATCAGATAAAGAAATTCATTTTCCAGACAAAAGGAACATAGAAAATCAAATGCATTGGACCTTGCTGAAGCTTGTGATGCTGTGCCCTAGGGGGAAGTTATTAACTCAACCAGTAAAAACAGAGATTAGCACCAAAACTGCAAAGGAAATAGCAAAATCATCTACTTGYAGTACCAAGTATTGAAACTATCAAGTAGGAAGAAGATAATGCAGGAAGCTCCTTGTGGCCTCAATCTCAGAGCCCACTTGTTTCGTTTAATGACTTTTTCACAAACAGGAATGATTTGCTGAAGATGTTACCAACAACATTAATGCAGCAGAGGGCTGGCATATCCTACAAGAAAAAAAAAGTGATCCTAATAATAATGATGATGTGATAAAAAAAGACGTGAAGAATAGAAATTCAGGAAACAGATTAATACAGATTTCTGCTGTGACAACTTCTCAGAAAGAGACGACAGAGAAGATGAGGAGCTGGCTACATCTTCTAAACACAGGCTGATCCTCAGCCATTTCTCCCGTATAACTATGAAAAGGGACAAGAATTAATGTCCTTGTGCAAGATACCAACAAGGCTTCATCTGGAATCCTGTGTGCACTTATGGTCAGCCAAGCTCATAAAACATTTATTTAAACCAGAACAGAGCTACCAGAACAAATAAGAGAGCAGAGAGTTAGGAGGTTAAAACAGCTTGGCTTCCTCGGCCTAGTTCATAAAAAGAAAGAAAAAGGAAAAAAAAAGAAAAAAGATTTTAAAAAGGACTTTTTTTTTTTTTCCTGCAAGCAGCTGAAGCTATTAACAKTGAGAACAGTGAAACAGTGATAAAAGAAAGACTTTTCAGGATGCTGCTGGCACAGGCGTGTGTGGGTAGTGGCTTTTTCCACCATTTTCGCAGCCCTCTGGTGGAGCTGGAAAACCCTGTCTCTCAACTCCAGTATTTACTCTYGTGCTTGCTGATACATACAGACAGTTGCAACAAAAAACACAGTCACGATGCGGGTAAGCAAGTGATAGTGTTCCTGCTGGGAAAACGGAGAGTCCTCAGCAAGTCTCCAGGGTCCTGTCAAGCSTTTTCACCCCTGGCTAGCACAGTCAGTGCAACAAAGCTGCAGAGCAACCCTTCCAGCACGACTTTTCTATCACTCCACTTTCTTATCCTCTGGAATAGTTAAGCTGACAAGCCCAGGAAGTATTTTTTTCTTCTACCATTACATCCTACCCTCTTTCTTTTCTCTTTACATTCAATATGTTTTATTCATACTATATAGCTCTAGCCTGCATACCTGCAGTTTGGTTTTGCAGCCCTTTTTCAAACAATATGCTGCTTGGTTAGTAGCAGCTTCAGATGCCTGAAGGATGCAGAAAAAGGTCTACAGTATATATGCTGTTTAATTCCTCCACCTAYGGGAATTTCCCCTTTATTTTCAAAACAGAATGACACGAAGAACAAAATATTTTGGTATGTTTACCCAGATGAATAAAGAAATAAACAGTCTYAATATGCACACTGACAGCTAAAGCCCTTGGGAGCACATAAACCCAGTTGGTCCCTTGCACCCCAACATACCAATGTTTCATTAATGGGTTCCTCACTACAGTCACTGAATGCTGCCAGTGCAGGARGACTTCAAAGTCAGAAGTATTCTGGAGAGCAATGCCATACAGATCGAGATTTTTAAACACTTAAAGTAAACCTCAATTTAWATTTAGATCTCTAATTAACTACATTAAATGCTGACAAATCAAAATACATATTAGAGGACAGCAAATAAACACTAAGTGGTGCCATACAAATCAAACTGAAAAGCCACGTAGTTAAAATTGCTTTCTGTTCCACCTGCTTGCCCAAGGGTATTGTGCTTGCACCACCATGGAGGCTACTTAGCCTGTCACATGCTTACAACCTGTCCGCTGAAAACAAACGACTTGCTTACGTTTCCTCGAAACTACCAACACAATAAACTTTGCTTTTCCATTCACTTTAAAAACRTAGATTCATGAGCACACTCATGCAYGGTGCTTACACAGCTTGGGGGACACAGGGTGGGTGCCAAGCTCCCTCGGTTCACGTGGCTGCAGCACAGCTGAGAGCCGGCGTTGACCTCTGGCTTCGGCAGCTCAGTCATGGTAAGGCATGTTGGAGACCCCGGTCCAGGAGCCCTGCCTGCAGCCTGGTTATGCTGTATATTAACATTATGCATTACCATCCGAGTTTTTTCCGTATAACTCGCATCAATAAAGCTCCTCTGCTCGATAACTGCAACAAGACAGATTCAAAGCACCAAAACATGGCAACAAGCCTACCTTTTTGCCTGTGACACCAACCCAAAACCAACAGCAGTACAACAGCAAGCAGTGAGGAAGTGTTGTGCCTTCATTATTTCCATTGCTGCTCAGCCTGGGAGCTCCACTGCTGGAGAGGACCCCACTGTGGAAGGCATCCTACTAACAGAAGAAAAACATCTTGAGATAGAAAACAGCTCTGCAGAAAACCGAAGATGGCAGTTGAACAATAATAATTTACATTGAGATGAAGCAGATGCAAAGTGATAGGCTCTCTAAAAAGAATAAGCAAAGAAAAAGTTGTAGAAAGAAAATCACTCTACRAAAAAGGGAGGAGAATGGGACCACAGGGAAGCCTAGAATGAGTGCCTAGTAAGTCTTCCAAGCATTATGACTTATGTCCATTASTCCTAAATACTCCATCACTGCTTGGTTCAGTTCTGCTCCTGTTTCTCCCCACAGGGCAGAGCCAGTTTCCCATACATCTGGGCTGYAGAAGGGGGATGTAATTCCCTATAGTGGCCTCTCTGGAGCAATGCACCTTCCCCTTGTAGGTTAATGAGGACAATGAGGGGACTAATGGCAGCCACGTGCCGCTCATCCTCTCTCACCACACTGTCAGGGGAACAAGCGAGTCTGCAGGGTTAAGTTTTGTGTTAGCTGGATTTGCGTTTTCCCAGCCATACACACAGCATACTTAYGTACAAAACAAAGTCAGTTGAAGAAAAACATTTTACATTTGCAGCAGAAAATGCAGAGGCTTATTAAAGACTTATATTCCTCTGGAAGTATCCTTGAGGCTCATGTCTTACCATAGGCACAAATCAYTACAGAAAAAAAAGTCTCTTTTGAAAATGGGTTGGCTGTTTAAATAGAAGTGACTAAACTATTCATCATCTACCCCTCTGAGAGATTTAGACAGAGTTACAACAAGGCAGATACTAATTAAGTAAAAAAAACACAAGACTATTTTCTGTATGCATACATGCTAAGTGACTTTGCAAAACCATACAAATAATTGTTCCTTGGGCAGCCACTTTGGAAAGGTGTAACAGAACTGCAGCCAGCACTATAGATAGGACCTCCAACCTGGCAGAAACCCTGGTGCTTCCTCCCAGGAGACAGGCACACGCTACAAGCTCTTATAAGCTGGGGACAYGAGCGAAACAAAGCACACCAAGGGAGAGGTACCATCAGTGTTTTTATTAAGTCAGTTGATGTGGCTGCATACCTTATCTTAGCCATTCTTTCATTTCCTGTTGTTCCTCTCTCACAGCCAGTTTTGATTTAATGCTATTCATTCAGGCAGGAGTACTTCACCTAGGTAACAGCAAGTCTATAAGACATAAAATGTGTGTRTGCGCATGCACGTGTATGTGCATGCACACTTGCCCAGTATTCCCACACCATCCATACCTGTAGTCTAGACAAGACTGTAAGAGATAGAAGTGGGGGAGAGGGAAAGAGGGAAAAAAAGGAGGTGTGKGGGGGGGAAAGGTGAGGACTGCATCGAGGCCACCAGAGCCTAAGAGGGAAGAGAAGGAAAAAACAAAGCAAAAACTCAAAAACTTGCATGTTTCTCACTGAGCGGGGATCTGATTTTCCATCAATCCTGGTCCACAAAGATACAAAAGGTATTAGATTACCTCCATGGCAAAAGCTCAGCAATCAAGATGCACAAACCTGTAAAACCCAGCCCGAGGGACTAACCTGCCTTTGGGCTGCAGGAAGGCACGCATCCAGCTACAGGGTCTGCACCACGGCCCACGCAGTGCCACAGGCGGGTGCGATGAATCTATGTGAGGATGAGAGGCTACCAGCAGCAGTAGAGAGGCTTCCCGAGAATTGCCTTGAGTCCACAAAATTAACCAGCCCCCACCTCCCTGCCCCTTGGAAATGGGACAGGGCAGCAGACCACAGCACGTGGGGGTCACCGAGTTAAGGCATGCTTGTGAATTACTCCAAATATGACTCCAGTTATGGAAAATATTTTTTTTTAGAAATCACTTATTTTCTATTTATTTCTTTGATTTATCCTGCTGGAAAAATAAAACAGGCAGTATGATTTCCTAAACCACAGGACTCCACCACAGACCATCTCATCTTTGTGCTTGTATCCAAGCACAACAGGCACAGGCTATATCCCTTCATCTCGTTGGGTGGTAAACTGTTACTTGGTCCACGGAAACTAAAAGGAACAGATGCAAAGGRAAAAACAATGCAGTCCTAGGCTTTATAAGTTGCACAAAGCAGTCCCATCCCCACAGCACTGCGGCTAACCCCTTATGAGCAGGTATTTGCCACAAGGGCATCGCGGCGAGCAACGGAGGGCTGTGCTGCAGTAAATGCACATTAACACTTCGCGCAAAAGGAGACAGGCTGACAATAGCTCCACAGTCACGGCCGAGTTTGACTTAGAGCTTGCTGTCCTATCCAGCCATTCCTAGCAGGGATGGTGCTGGTAATAACTTTGTCTCGTTCCAGATGTGATGAATGTTTGCTCATTTCTAGGATTCCTGAGTTATGTAAATCCACACAAGCAGGATTTACACCAGAGGCTGCCCTATTTACCATTTTCTAGTCAATGGGGGAAGAAAACTAAAAAGCATTTGGCACAGACAGCACTGTACGCACAGTTAAGAGAAAACAGAAGCAGCTACTCATTTAGCAGACCCCCAGTCCCATTCRCAGGCAAACTTACTGCAAGTTACCGCACCTCCTATAATTTTTTTTTGCCTTTTCTTATGAGTTCAGCTGTTTTATAAGCATCCTGCTAATGCCACGTCTTTGAAATTGCATTTTCTGTTTGATTGCATTACTGGTGTGAATTGTGAGCTCTTCTTGTCTGTCAGCAAAAGTTACTTGGGGACACAAATGCACAGTCTCAGGTCAGCCTGTCATTGTGTACGGCAAGAGTAGTGTTATGAGCAAACTAATACTACAATAGCAGACAATACGAAGTATTTTCCTTAATTATCAAAACTTATTTAACAAAAGGCCTAACAAGTTTATTCAGCAAAACAGTAGCAATTTTGTAAGGGTTCCTGCTTTTACCAGCTGTAATAAGTACAAAAATGACACAACTACTTATTTAATTTGTAGTATTTCATGCAAAAACTCTCTTGCCCACACACACCCTGGCTGAAATGCAACGCTTGAAAACAATTGTGTTTCTTACAGCTAAGAACTTTTTGGTGCTTTGTGACTTTCTTTTTATGAAACTGTCATGTGACATCGGTCCCAGTGACCTATTTTTACAGTTGCAATGAAGACTGCTCTCCCTAACTCCTCCTTCTGCATCTCACCTGAATGYTTTACATGTGTCCTCATCACCAGCCTCAGAGAAAAGGCTTTAAATTTGAGCTATGTTTAAGAAAACAGTAATTTGAAGTACCAAAGAGGGATGACCCCAAGGATAATTCATTTCCAAGTTGAGCACTTAATGTGTACAGATTTTCCAAACACTATTTCTGAAACTTATTTGAAATAGGAGAGGGAAAATGGGAGCTGGAGAACAGGGCCAGGGAGGAAGAGAAAGAGAAGGCTGTGAATTTTTAGTTAAGGTCAGGGGACAAAGTTGTAGCTTTAATGTATCTTAATTAAAGCTAGTAATTTTAAGTAATGTTTAARCCAGGCATGATTTGAATCCGTAGATAATTCATTAGACTAAAACTGTAACTGCATAACAGATGGCTGCAATTTGTGTACTAACACTTAAAAGATCTTCCACTGAACTTAAGTCCATAAGAAATCTGKTATTTGTGAAGATTTCCAAATGGAAACCCTCCTTTCCCTTTCTTTCCCCCCATCTTTTGGCAATTATTGCAGAAAACAAGACAGTTACAGTAGTATCATTTGGCTCTTGGAAGGCATTAGTAATCCTTGAAAAGATCACACTAATCATCATTAGCACAGACCCACSCTGGGTAAACTCTCTTACCAAACATATCTGGAAAATTTCATGACTTTCCAAATGAAAATGTAACCAAATGTCCCAGAAGCTACAAACTGTTGTTGACAAACCTAAGGCAAGGACTGTACAGAGCTGTAATCTCTCACCAAACTGCAAGATGGATGTTGTAGCTGCTGTGGGAAAGTATCTGTTGTTGTTCTGAGCAGCTCAGGCATGTCAATTATCAAAAAGGCTATTAAAAAAGAAATAGTGAATCAGAGATCACATTAAGGTTTATCATTAAGGATGACCTTAACATTAAGGCCATCCAGTTCTGTTTAAATTGACAAATTGCCTAATGCTGATAATATAAAACATTGCTCTGAAATACCTCCAGAACTTGCTAACCTAGAGTTCAAGGACTGTGGGATGACTGCTTTAAACAGGTGTGATTTACAACAACAGCCCTAACTCTGTTGTGGTGGATTTACTGGATAGATTAAGCTGCTTCTTGTAACAAGGAGCAGAAATTCACATTAAATGATGTTGATCGAAGAAGTTACTTTGATGCTTGACTATTCTTTTGCGTCAAATGAGAGTAAGGGTGAGGTACAGCAATCAGAAGAAGAGAGATCAGAATGCAAGGCACACATATTCCTCCCTTCTTGTCCAGGGGTGCTCAYTACAACCAGCAACACCCCTGTCACAGCCCTAGAGCCCCTTACAACAGAGCCTTTGCTCCTTCTTCCTCTCTGGCTACTCAAGCAAGGTATAAGGAAGATATGGACAAAGGTCTCTGGAACACTGATTCACAGTTGCGGGACACAGGTGGATCAATAGTTCCCCTTAGTGTATGTGGGCAGAAACTAAATTTGTCTTTTTTTTCTCCTCAGTTCTCCATTGACCACTAAATTGTTGGCATMGTCCTTCCCAACACAGTCACAGCTGCAGACTGTGTATCAGCAGAGACTTCTGCCTCTCTCCCAGGTATGTTGGTGCTCTGCTAAGGTAGTTCACCTATGACAGAAATTTCTTACCTCTTCCCTTCCTCCACAGTGCTTCTCCAGAAGAAACTCTGGGACGATACTTCCTGCTCTTTCCTACGTGATCTCAGCAAGCATGAGGCCRCTTCTGTTTCATATTTGCCCTTATGCTTCCCAGTCTCCAAAACACTTTCCTTCCTTTCTACAGGTTCCCAGGCCTAGTTCACTCCTCCCAATTTGAAGTTCTATTAATTGTGAATCTGACAGAGAAAACTCAAATTTACTAGACTGTAAATATTCACATTGAGATTATACATGCTTATTTTTAAAATACTAGAGGCCTGATCTGCCTGTGCTGCACAGCGATAAAATCCCAGGGCAGTAGCACTAACACCAGCACAACACCCCACATGCTATCAGAATCTGCTTTCAAGTTTGTGTTCTTTAAAGGGTTCGGTCCCCCACCCCGCCCCCTAGACACATTGGATGTAATGTTTTAATAATTAGCATTAAGAAGTCTCAACTTTAAAAAAATACAATAAGCGTGCAACTAACATAATCCACATAAAAGACAAAAAGCATTTGTTCTTTAGGTTGACTTATCCTTAGATGCATTTAAAATACCACATCATAAAATGCATGTGAGGAGACCTTTTACTGCATAAACAATTACAGTTTTCTCTTTCTTCCTTTATTTGTACAGGCAATTGGATAACCCACAAATCGCCTGGCCAAACAACCTGTTGGATTCCTTCCAGGAAGCATCGAGACAGCCACCAAAATATCAAAGACTGTAATTACACTTTCATCGTACATTCCAACTCATCCAAGCACAGTCAAGAAACATTAAAGACTACAGTCTCATCTGAATCTAATTATTACTGACAACCAGCTCAATACTGCCTATAAAATTCATCATCTTTGATTTGCTTCGTTAAAGAAGGGCCTAATCAGTTCCCATGTTTCTCAAAGTATTTCTTGAAAGGGTTATAATTTAGTGGTGATGAATTCCATGTCTTGGATTTCTTAACATTTTTGAACACCACTGCCCTGCTAAGTTCTTCACAGACAGTCAAACTTTGGTTATAACTATCAATAATAATGACTAGTTGAGAGGGGAGAATGAAAAGATATGAAACAACAACAGAAGTATTGCTAAGTTAAAAAGAAAAGACTTTTTTTTTTTTTTTTTTTTACAGATAATAAAGGAAAGATTTTCCAGTCAAATATACTTCTACGGTTTCTTTTTCCACCAAAATTTTCAGGCTATTTAATAATTTTATCTTTCCTCACAAAAACTTGGATGCAAAAAGATGTACTATTGTTCGTTTTCTACAGATAGGGAACAGATATGCATAGGAAACCTGTGGCAGAACAGGGAGTTTCAGCCAGACCTCCAAAATACCAAGCTAGCATTCAAACTACCGACAATCTTTTCCTATTGCTGTTGTCTAACAGCAGCTGCAATAACCCCAGGCTAACCACATTCTGGCTGAAGTTGCACTGGAAACCAGATTAAACCAATGGAAATGTTGCTGAAATGATTTCTCCAAGCAACATGGTCAGCCAGCTTTCAGGGGATTTTTCTCCATTGAGGGATGCTGGACAACCTATGGAAGAAAATGTACATGATATGCARCTTATCTCTTGTACACCTTGCGAGCATGGAGAAAAGGGGCAGTCAAAATTCCACGCAACATGCACAGAGATTTATGAGCCCTTTCCGTGCACTCGATTCCCCACGCTAGCTCAGGAATGTGCTTGCAGTGCTCAGAAGAGTTTTCCAAGTGGGCTTTTTCTCTAAAGCCAATCCCCAAAAGCCTTAATAATGTCTAGTTTCTTTTGTTTTGCTATCAATGCCTCTTCATATTCTCCTCAGTCTCTTTCTTTTATGTGAAGTGGAGGAGAAACTAACACACAAAAGGAGATTCTCTAGTCTGAAAGGTTTCCTCAGAAGAACTAGTTGGGCCATCCTCAGTTTGACCGAGTAGGCATGTGTTCACACCATTCCCAAAAGGGCATTTTTGGGAGAGGCTGTCATTCCTACTCAGTTTGAATCTCCTTGTTCAGGGTGTCCCAAAACAGCTTCTGATCTTCTGTTTTAGAGCAGATTTCTTTAGTTCTGTTAGCAGCTGAAAAACTAACTCCTCTAGTTATTTTATCTTTCTGTCATCATTAGTAGGAAACAGAAATCAACATTTCCATTTAACGTACCACTCCTTTGTGCTATCACGTAGCATGAACTACTAGCAAACACAGTGAGATACCACCATCTGGCAAAAGGCCTACTCTGTTAATATCCTCTGTGTGTGTGTGTGGTGGAGGGGACGTGTTTAAAGGAGTACTTCACCATGCTACAAATATTAATTATGCTTTCAATGGCATCAATAATTGCATTCAAAACAAAATGGAAAAAAACCACAAACAGATAAAGTGCCGTAATACTTAGAGGTTTTACAGACCTGGGGTGTTTTGCAAGTCTCACTTCTCCCATCAGTGGTTGCTTCACTTCCCTTTGAAGTATTCCTTCGCAAAGCACGCTTCTTAGTAAAGCTGCTTCTGTGGGGCAGGATCACTGGGGGTTACTCTCCCTCCTCCACTGTAAGGATGTCTCAGCAGAACACATGGTTGCTAACATCTCCTATAGAAAACTCAGGAGGTTCACACTCCAAGAAGTGGTGGCTAGCAGCAGGCTCAGCAAGGTGTGCTGAGCACAACCTCTAAAAGCATTTGCAATCAGCTGTCATTTGGTAATAACCTAGCTGCCTGCCTTGCTCTACACCCCAATATCCCAAATTTCTATAACTGAGAAATGACAAATGCTCTCTTTACCTAAAACTGAAGTCAAAACAGAAAATCTTCTATACTTTAGACAACATTCATAGCCTTAACGCTGTCATGTGTGAAGAAACAAAAAACAAACTGAAGCAGAACACCTTACTTCTTTCCTTATGGTGTATTGACCTTTCACATGTCCAAGTAGCCCTGACTCCTCTTTCCTCAGCTTTCCCTCTCAGAGATCCTGGACACCACAGTTTCTGCCATTTGACACCTTTATATTGTAGCTTTGCACCAATAAATTGGGGCTGCCGATGCTGGCAGCAGCCTACAGGTTTTGCACTGCACTAAAAGTATAGGCCTCAGGTCTTGTCAGTCTTTGTGGGAATTCAAGAAGTCTATTCTGCAGCTGGGAGACAACAAATAAGAAAGATGCTCACCGAGTCTTCAAACTCAGACTAATTGCTCCTTATAGAAGAGCTGAGAATTTGGTAAAGAACACAAAATTAACAGGAATAAAAATATTAACACCAACCTCTGCTACTTGATGGGCACAAAAAATGCTAGATTTCTAAGGAAACATATTTCAAATCTATACAAAGGACTAACTCAAACAGCACTCAACCTTCAGCAGATGACACATATCACAGAGAACCATTAACATATGTTGTTCATAAACCATACTACTACCAGCTTACAGTTGGAGAGGTTTATAGTATGTTCTACATAGAGTTATCTTGTCTTAAGGTATTACACAGATAGATCACAGTAACAAGATCCACACCTAAGATAAGCCATCAGTCTCTCAGACAGCTTCGATTCTGAGCAACGGAAAAGAAATAATAAGCTCTCCACTACGTTCAAGGTATAGCAGAAAGGGCCCCAGTAATTCCTCAACTTGTCCAAACAAGTGTCACAGCTTCAAAGAAAGAGATCAGCCTCGTTCCCTTGTTGGGGCTTTTTCATCAGTCTTGTTTTGTTTGGACTAGATATCATTATTAGCTTTTCCATCTCCCAATAACCTTTAAAAAGGGTGGGCAGTCATCCAGCACAGTCCGTTAGGAGTTTTATCAGCCACAGAATCTGGCCAGACTTAGCACCTCAAAAGTGAAATCCTTGTCAGTAATTCAAAGGAGATTTGCCATTTTGCCTGGATTTTACACCACACATCAGATGCTCTCAATTAAAAAGTCCCAAAACAGTGCAATTCCTGCAGTTATGTGATTGGCAGAAAGAATAAAGACACTTGGCCCATAAATAAGAAGGTTTGTTGAGAAGGTTTAAAACAAACAAACAAA
>NW_020455988.1:1840390-1949983 GCF_003342845.1 Nothoprocta perdicaria
AATTAAGACTATCAATTCAGAAATAAATTCTCAGAAGATCACTCACTTTGCCTTTATCCTCTATATTTTATTGCTGGACTAAGACACAGCAAATTTTGCCAAGGTAAGATCCTGTGTAATATAGCTGCTCCAGAGATGGTAAGAGGCTGTATAAATCCTCCCAAAGGGAAGGATTTGTGTTTTTGTAGCACTATAAATATAAAGCAAATGGAATCACTTAAGGGCCACTATGTGCCCTGTTGGTTCTTGTTCATCTTGTAAACTAAATGCAATAAAAGAACAAAGACTATTTTCCATTTTTAAGGATTGTTTCTCCATCAGAGCTGCTCAAATGCAGTTTAGTTTCCAACTATTGAATTCCTATTGCAGAGATTTCTGTTCCACACCATTATATTTGGCACATTTTTCCTATTTTTCAAAAAAGCAGTATTATATCAATGCTTGATGCTGTAACATTAACACAATGTAAAACCCTGAACTCTACCTAAAAGCCTGCTCAGGAAAACCAACAAAATATCCTAAGAAATTTGAGAAAAAAAAAATAAAATCACTTATATACTTCTTTATAGAAATTTAGGAAAAATATTTTAAAACAGCAAATACAGTGCAGTTGTTTTACATATATGCAATAGCACATTCCTAACCTACATCAGTCAGCAGGTATTTTCAAAGCAAACTAATAACCTACATGACAAATAATTTAGTAGGAGCTACTGAGTGCTTTCCACCTAGATAAAAAGTCTAGTTATTTACGTTCGTGCTGAGTTACCCTGTTGGTATGCTCACCCTGAGTCTCAATTTGCAGATTATGACTAAGGTTCTTTGCAATGAGACCATGGTTATTTCAGGCCATTACAGTTAGAAGTAACCATAAAATGTTCTTAGACTCCATCTTAGTTCTCTTTTCTACATATGGAATCAAAGTGAAAGTAAAACATTGAGCTAAGAATAGCGTTACAGTATTTCAGCAGTAACCCCCTGCATTTCGGAGTCGGGGGGGTGAGGAGGAGGAGGGAAGGAAAACATTAACTTTACAGTCCTTTCTCCTGTGTTATCCTGATCTGTTTGTCYTCAGCACATGTACTGATAGTGATGGACAGTCCCTTTTTTACAAGAGGTAGAAAACACGCAAAAACAATCCATCATGCAGATCTGCRTGAAAATAAAATTTTGCTACTAATGAGGATTTTATATAAAATACATTTTCCTCTCTACAGATCAGAACACATCCAATCCCTGCTCTTAAATATCTGTCCCAGTAAATATAGAGAAGAACACACCCCAGATTCATCCTCAGTACCATGCACAAATCTTCCTTGGTCCATTTATTAGAGACAATGGTGATGAAGTTTAGCAGAACAAATTCTTGAATGTGGCTTTATRTATAACCAGCTAGGAAGACTTTTGTTGCGAGTTCCACTTTATCCCTTCTTAAGCTTGCACATCAATCTATATAACATAATGCAAAAGTTTAAGCAACTTGAATCTCCTATGTTCAATGAGAAGCAGGATGATTTTCACAACATGCATCACTAGACAATGTAAATCTATACGCTTATTTAAAGCTATGTGTTGTTGTACAGCTCTCCCAGATACGCTTTGATAAAMGAAAAAAAAAATGGATCCTATTAGTGGCAGAAAAATACTGCAACCTCTTTTTAACAATTTGTTGTGACCTTTCATAAATCACAACAGTGTTGTTTAGCAGCCAATGAAAACATCTGCATAGAAGACAAAGAAATCAGTCCACGCTGACATGCAAAGATGATTAAAATCAAATTCAGGCTCCAATAATAGATCCCGGGTGTCCTTCTAGTCTTTGACCCATAGCTGTCAGTTGTCACTGATGCAGTCAGTTAGAAAACTTCCCTCCCTCCCCGCCCCCCAAGGTGATTTGGCAAGTTTTTAAAGCTTTTYGAAGTCAAATCTAGGAATCCATGCAATAAATACCATTTCTGTAGAAGCCATAGAAATCAAATTCTTTTTCCAATAACTTTATAAAATTTGACCTGAAGCATTAAGACCATAGCAATAGTGACAGTTTTTGGAGAAATGTTGATAGCACTTTTTTGTTAGATATCACCCATAAGAGCAAAGATTTTTGTGACAGTTTTAGAACAGACGTTGGAGGTATGTATTAAAGGCAGCAAATATGCTTTGACCATTTCCATACTATGCATGGATGCAGATATTTTAGGATAACGTTTCTTTTTTCTTTATGTACAGCATAGATAGCTTCATGATCACAGGACAGTAATCACTAAGTTCTTCAACTGAGTACCACTATAGGTCCACAACAGACTTCTTAGATCTTGGGCTTGCTCATTTATCTTAACTATTGCTCCTATTTCAAAAAGTTGGATCAATGTKTTATATATATAGGCTATCAAAACTCTTAGCTGAAATTTGAAAAGGACACCTCCAAAGAACATTTGGATAGGGGAGATGCAGAGGAATGACAAAATGGTTGAAGTTGGAAGGGAACCCTAGAGAGCATCTAGTCCAATCCCCCTGCTCAAGCAGGGACACCTAGAACAGGGGAAGAGTCACATCCAGTTGGGTTTGGAAAACCTCCAAAAAAGGAGACTCCACAACCTCCCTTGGCAGCCTGTGCCAGGGTTCTGTCACCCTCACAGGAAAGAAGTTCCTTCTCACCTGGTGATGGAACTTCCTGTGTTTCAACTTATACTTACTACCCCTTGTCCTATCACTGGCCAGCACCAAGAAGAGTTTAGCCCCATCCTCCCTACATTCTCCCCTCAAGTACTTACACATATTGATCAGATCTCCTCTCAGGTTTCTCTTCTCCAGGCTAAACAGGCACAGCTCGCTTAGTCTTTCCTCATATAATCAATGTTCCAGTCCCTTAATCATCTTTGTTGCTCTCTGCTAGACMCTCTYGAGAAGCTCCATGTCCCTCTTATACTGGGGAGCCMAGAACTGCACMCARTACTCCAGGTGCAGCCTCACCAGAACTGAGCAGAGGGGCAGGATCACCTCCCTTGACCTGCTGGCAACACTCCTCCCAATGCAGGCCAGGATCCCATTGGCCTTCTTGGCCATGAGGGCACTGCTACCTCATACTTAACTTGGTGTCAACCAGGACTCCCAGGTCCCTCTCCACAGAGCTGATTTCCAGCAGGGCAACCCCTAATCTGTCCTGGTGTCTGCAGTTATCCCTCCCCAGCTGCAGGACCCTGCACTTGGCCTTGTTGAACCTCATGAGTAGTACTGCCTCAAGGCAGTAACCCTGCCTTCTCTGCAGGGTTACTAAACTGCCCTTCTATGCAGTTTAGAAGGGCAGAACCCTGCTCTTCTATGCAGGGTTACTCTTCATCCTCCATCATCAATGTACCCTCTCCATTCAGCAGCATACTAACATTTTCCCTGTCTTCCTCCTGCTGCTTATGTATTTGTAGCAGCCCTTCCTGTTGTTCCTGACAYCTCTTGCTAACTCCAATTCCAAAGGGGCCTTGGCCTTTCTTGTTGCATCCCTGCAGTCTCTGACAATGTTCCTATATTCTTCCCACATAGTCTCATCTCTTCTTTCACATTACGTATGTGCTTTCTTCTCATTAAGTTTACCCAACAGCTCCTTACCCATTCATTTAGGTGTCCTATCCCCCTTACTCAACTTCTTTCTTGTAGGAATGCATTGATCCTGAGCTTAAAGAAAGTGATGTTTGTACTCTCCAATCCTCCCGGACCCCTCCTTTCCTTCTAGGACCCTGGCCCAGGTTATTCCTCCAAGGAATTCCCTGAAGAGGTCAAAGTTGGCTCTCCAGGGTTGCAATCCTACTTCTTGCCCAGCTTCCTCCACGCAAGATCATGACTTCCAACATCTCATGGTCACTGCAACCAAGACTGTCCTCAACCCCACATTTCCAACTAGACCATCTCTGTTAGCATTAGGTCTAGCAGCATCCCTCCCCTTGCTGGCTCATTGACCATCTGCATCAAGATGTTATCCGCCATGTTCTGCAGGAACTTCCTGGACTGGTTCCTGGACTCCTGTGTGATTATCCCAGCAGACATCAGGGTGGTTGAAGTCCCCCATAAGGATCAGGGCCTGTGATCATGAAACTTCTCGCAGCTGCCCGTGAATGCACTTGGTCTTCCTGGTCAGGAGGTCTGTAGTAAAATCCCACGACAGTGTCAACCCTGTTGGCCTGCCCTTTTATCCTCATCCAAAAACCTTATAGCCTTTATACATACTTTATATAAACTTCCTCACTCAGGAAAAGTACAAATGGGTTCTGCTTTTTAGTCAACAAAGATCCAGGAACAAGCAAGCACTGCTTTCAGTTTGGTGCTTTGCATCAGCAAAGATTTATAAACTGATTAATAAATGAGCAAAACCATTAGTGGGCATTGCATTAAATATGTACACATCAGTGCCAATTAAGAAATCTTTGTATCATCTTATCTTCCCTTTACTGTTTCACTTGGATGAAGATTGTTGACACCTAGAAAGCCATATTACCTCAGAATCACATTTGTTCCACTAAGCAAATGGAACGTTTTCATGCAGAATACACACTTGCACTCCATTTGTCAGACAGGTGTACAATAAAGAAATACTGTTATAAATGCTTGATACAAGGACTGTATCAAGACAGCAAGGAGAATGGTTACTGTTAAGGGCCCTGTTACTTAAGGATATTCTATTTAAAAAGATCTGCTTATAAGACATTTCATCTCCATCCCTGTCCTGCTAGCAAGCTCTAATTCTGAATTTATGATTTCCCATTTACTCTGGGGGATGTACACATAAAAGCCAAAAATTTTAAGATATGTTTAAATATACTTAAGTATGCAACATTCCTTACCTGTACATGCTGAGCTTTTTTTTTTTTTAATTTGATTTTTTTAATAGACTATATCACACTATTTACAGACCAGACACACTACAACCACAAGTCAGAAATGAATGTACCATCCCACCACATGCAAATGGTTGGTATTTTACTTGCATCGATTTGGAGGCACAGGAGCAACATTTCTTATGAGTTGTTGAATGTTGGAATTGCTTTCTCAGTAAGTCTCAACTAAAGAATATGAAAAATTAGAACTGAGCCCTTCCCCTCATCTGTCTTAAATTCATGACTTTTATTTTTTGCTCTAACCCTCAGTGTAGCACAAAATATATCTACAAACCAAAATATGAAAACTTACAAGAGAACAGTGAAGCTCCTATGACTGTCATCACCTTATCAGTCTGTTTTCTAATATATATGCTATCCCCCCCTTTACCTGTTTCTCTCTTCTATTTAGTCCAGCATCTCATTGGGTAGATGATCATAGGGATGCCAGGACACTTGCTATGAATCAAAATAAAGATTCCTGTTGTAGACAAAAAAAAAAAAAAAAATTCAATTGCAATTAACCACTGATCCAGCAAAGTGATCTAAAGAGAGGACCCTAAAGACAAGGCAGGTCTCAGTGTTGCTTTTCAGTGAATCTTTTATTAAGGGCTCATTCTCAAACTATAACGTAAAAGCAGTGTTTGTAGAAAAGGAGCTTTAAAAGTTTGTTCCACTTTATGCCGAAGTCTTTAGGCCTCCTTCATATAAGGAAACACGTACGTAAGGAAGAGACRCTCAGAAAGACAAAAATGACTGCCCTCAAAATACCGTGGCACAGCACTAAGGCATATCTCACTTTCACTTGCTAATTTAGCAAGTGAGACAAAGAGTTGACCTTCCCATTTTTCCTAGAGTTCTTCACAGGAAATCTGTGCAGGTCACTATGTCTGTGAATAGCAGACTGCATCTAGCCAGAATAGAACAACGGTACAAATTAACATCCACAGGTAAACAACCAAAGCTCCTAAGCACTAAGAAGTCATATTTGTTTATTTAAAAGTGCTTAAAATACTTGGTAAACGCTGTGAAGAAAAGAGAAGCTTTTGTTGTTGGGTGAATGTTAATACTTCTCACACTTCCTTTTCCCCCAAAGGCCACATGCCTCACTGCTACACAAGCACTGCAGAAAATGGTAGCAAAACAGTCTTGCTAGAGGAAGCATTTTGTTATTTCATTGGTTACTGTGACTTCTATGGAAAAGAGACATGTATTTTTTGATTAAAATGTATTCAGTGGCTTTTAGAGTGAAAGAGAGGAAAGTGCATGAGAATTTACAGCCCTAACTATCCTAGTAAGTTCTAGGTTCTTCTGCTTTTCAACATCAAGCTGGAACATCATACAAAGGAGAGAATTTCTATGAGATAATTAAAATCTTACTGGAAGTTAGCATTTCATAGACTGTGCAAGTCTGAAAGCAGAAGCATTCAATATGATTATATGTTTTCCAAGAGTCAAAAACATGTCATCTTTTCCTCTACCAGTTCTCATCATTGTACATAGAAAGGTCTCCTATAATTATCATAAAATTAGATTAAGATCATGATCATGGTCTTTCTATCGTGATCAAAGTGTGTGCAGATGTTGAAATTATGGGGCAAGGATGCAAAACCAGGTCAGGTTAAAATAATTACAACAGCACTGCCAAGTAAACCAAGTTATTAGTAACTAAAACCAATGATGTTATTTTTACATCTGCTTTAAGATAGAAGCTTACAACATACTTTCTTTAATATCTTGTACAAATGCTTTCTAGATACTATCTTTTTATCTGATTTGATTTTCTTCTAGTTAACCTTACAAAACAGAATACCTAGTTGTCCTAGAATCATTTGTCATCATTTTGACCCTCAGAAAAAAAATGAGATAAACAAATATTTAAGGTCATATTTTTCTGAACAACATTGTCTAAAACAGACCATTCCTAAATTTACARCCCTCTGAATTATCATCTAAGAGACTCTCATTATGCTTTTCAGTAACCAAGGGCAGGACTTTATTCCAGAGGCACCACTAGATTTTATGCTAGCTTTTTCCCCTCCTTCCCCGCCTTGTTTTCAAACTCCTGACAGAGTTAATTGGACAACACTTTTTTGTTTGTTTCTTAAATCTGTGCTGATGTTTGGAATTGTGAAGATCCTATTCTTAATCCCCTCCATTCTTTCATGCATTAGTAGTTTTGGTTAAGTCTCCGATATGTGGTAAATTGGGCAGAGTTTGTAGTCCTATTTAGTATCTTTTCTTGTAAAAATGTCCAATTTGAACAAGTACAATAGGTCCCTTTAGTGCATAAGGTATTTGGAAGTGAAATCAGAATGGGAAACAACTGAAACTATGCGAGAAGATCCGTAGCTTTAGAGAAAAGTTGTTTTGGTGCTCAGCTCATGGGTCATACGTTACTATGATTGAAACTCACCAAGGTGTACATGCAGACAACAAAGCCCTGCTRGCTCCCTTTCCCTTAGGGCCAGTATACCTGGGAAATAACTAACTTTTGAGCACTACAGCTAAAGGAAGACTGAAGATATTGCATGTTCTTTGACAACAGAGGTGGCTCGGCAGAACAGGCCAAGAGTAAGAAATAGATTCCCTAACTAGCAAAGAGAGAGGTAGATAGTAAAACACACTCCTGAGACACATCTGAAATCAGAGTTTATAGAGGATTACAGGAGCAAAAATTTATTCTAGCTCCAGAGGAGTCACTATTTTTGTTATGCTAATGAAGATAATATTAACGCAGGAAGCTTAAATAAAGAAAAGGTATTAGATGTGGTAAGTCATAAGAATATCCTCACTCTTTCAGGTGTTCTCCTTGCAGATGATACCATCAATTTTGCAAAATCCCAAAGTGCAAGAACACTGCTTTGTCCTCACATCTCCATTTTCTGCCTCTAACTTTCCCTATCACATTCCATACATTCCTTTGATTCTTTATCCTACCTAAGTAGGCCCTTATGTAGCTTTTTCACTTTACAGGCATCCATAYAGCTGTGAATCCACTTAGTTTCTTGCAGTAACGATGCCCCTGAAGAAGTTATTGTCTCCTCTAGCTCATTGCTGCCGCAAGGTACCCTCCTGCTGAACGCTCTGTAGGAAGGATCTTGAGCTACTATCAGTGATAGTGAGACAAGTTACCAGAGACACACAACTAATTAACTTCGATTTCATTCTTTTCATGCAGCCAGGTATGGGGTCACCTATATGGCCAGCTCAGCTAACAGATGTAAGATGACAAAAATCTCTGGGAGGAAGCTATGTGATGAGCAGTGGGTCACGACCACATTTCCTCCCGCAGCTGCATCCACAACTCTCCTCCCTCCTGAGGAACAGATCCCTTTCACTAAGGGTTATGTTTCCTCCACCTGGAAACAAAAATGTTCCCAACAGCCAAAGAGCTGAGAAGAGAAACTCCAGTTGGTCTCTTATGCTCTGACCCAATAGCTTTGAGTAGTTTCAGAGGATCTCTCCAGCTACAGCTTGGCATTTGCATGCCACCCATTTTCTCCCCRTGCATGTACCAACACCATGTGCTTGCTCCTCTTTCAATTTGTGTTTCCTCCCCAGCTGTCCCTAGTTACCTTCTGGTCTTCTTCTTGCTTTAACCGATAAGCTGCTCTGCATAATGAGCTCATCTGGGTGTCATCRAGCACTGTGCACTCGCTCCCTCTCTGACCACCCTGTCTGGCTTGTTCAATTAGACCAAGAATATTTTGAGCTGGAACTTATGTTTAAGGTGCTTGTAAAATACAAGCTGTTCTGAGGTCCATAACAAGCAGGCATCTCTGAAGTATTAACACATCTACATAGATTGAAATACTCTTTGTAAATGGACTCATCACACTTCTCTTGTGAACCACTGCCACATTATATTTTATTCCTTAAGTGCCTTAGTACTTGAATTTCTTAGGGAAAAAAAGTCACATTAAATTCTTAATTAAAAATATTTCCTTCCTTACTTCCAATTAGACAGAAGTGCTGCCCTTTCCTCTTCCCCTCTATAATCCCTCCATATTTTTGCCTCTATACAGAAACTATAGAAACATCCCAATATGTGCCCCAAAAGTGTTATCATCCAATAAAGTTCCACATGTGCAAAAAAACAGGTCCTAAACTAGATATTCTGTACTGACAAAATTATAGCCAACAAGAGGAAACCAGAGGCAGCTACATACAGCTTATGCATACCTTTACTACCAAAGTAAAGTCTGGGGCATATTTCAGAAGTTCAGGAATAGAATCTCCTGGCCAATAACAAAAAAGCATACCCAAGCACATCCAAAACATATTTATATTTCGTTCTGAGGAAGTCCTGTGACTCTGCCTCCTTAAGGCCCAGAAAAGGACTCTCAAAATGTCTATGGAAACCTCTTTTGCTGTGGCTAAGGGGAAGAAATACCTCAAGTGTAGCTACGCGGCATGCGGGCTGGTAAGAAACTTGCACAAGGGGACCAGCCAGGAGAAGGCAGCAGTATTTGATGTGCTTTGAATTAACCAAGCTTAGTGGTATCAGTCCCTAAAAGGGATTTACAACTTCACGCACATGAAACAAGTATCTTGCCAGTTAAAGAAAATCAAATGTCCTCAAACTGGTCTTGCTAAGAGAGCAATCAGGATGTGATGAACAATCTGCTCTAAAGCCAAAGATTACAGAGCTTTAACGCTAAACCCAGTTCACCAACAAGAACTGTTCCAGCTACAGAAGCAAGAAGTCTAAATCCTTTCCCCAAATTTGCTCCCTTGTTCAAAGTTGTGCTAGAGGTAGGAAAGCACAGGTGTTGCTGTTCCTCAGGGATAACACCCTCAAGTAAAAGAATATGCATCAAGTGCTGCATTAGCAAGTAGTGCAGAAATAGAGCTGSAGAGTGAAACAGCTGGTGGTCAGGATGAGATATTCCCACCATKAGATCTTTATTTCAGACTGTCAGTAATCTAGTCCCACGAGCAAAATGCCCACTAGCAGGCTATATTTTTCAATTTAGTGGCAACTGAGAGAAATTCAGTTCACATAGCCCCACGCTGTTCCACAGAGCACTAATGCCTGATAAGCGGGAACAAGCAGGGGGATGAGCTTCAACGTACAGTAGCACAAATGCAGCTCTTAATGCTTTAACGTGTTTAACCTAAATATCCTTCAGTTTCTGGTATTCAGGACAYTAGATATTCAGCTTTTTTCTTCTCTGTGTACTGACAATCCTGACAGATATATGTCTTTCAGTGAGAATTTCAGGACGGACTTAGCTCTGAAAAGGCCACTTATTTAGCTATCTAATTTTAAGATCCCATATCTAAACTTTTTTTTTTTTTTTTTTAATGTTTTAAGAAATGGACAAGTGTAGCTGAGGTGAAGAATCACAGCAAGACTATTCCAGACAGCTGCAACTGTAGGGGAAGGAAACTGGATAAGACTAGAGCATTCCAGACCCTCCTAGGAAGAAATTAAAATGAGTAATTTAATGATAAATTATGAGTGAAGTATGTGTCATGAATACTAACCACACACAGTGTACTTTGTGAATCTGTCTGTCTCTGAAATAAGAGCTTTGCAGACAAAAGACAGCATCAGCTTATTTAGGGAAGATGGGAACACTGTAGGGAATAGGCATCCTACAGAGTTAAAGAAATGGTACAGTGTTGTCAAAAATAGAAAATTATTCCTGACTTATACAGCATACTAAATAATAGAYATTAAAATTTTACTGCACTCCTAGGAATGGAGAGAAACCCATTTCAATAGCAGATTTAATTTTCTCCTGTTATAAAATATCAAGATTTACACAAACTTGGGGAAGAGAGAAAGCCAAGAAGCTACACAAGAAGTATCACAGCACAGTGCAACATTAATTAATTTACTGAAGTGTCTTGAGACTCCAAAAATGTGGGCAAAAATAATAATGTCAGTAAAAGTACTTTTGGAGGGGATAGCTATGTGTTTTTAAGCTTTGGAATTAGACCTCCATATGTCAACAGTAAAAAACAAAAAATAAGTTGTCACTTCAAAGTTGTCTTGCTAGACAAGTACCCTTATTTCAGACCTGATTAGACAAGGAAGAACCCTTTTTCTGAGCATTTTAAGAATGTACAACAGGAAGCAGAGGCAGTTTTTGAGACTATAGTTTCCTATCTCTTCATAAAGCTCTGATACTGCAGGCCCATGCTGGCCAGAGAAACAACCTAAAAACATCCACTGATACCTGGCTCAGACCAGGGTTATCAGCAGGGTTCAGCTATTTTTACATCAAKGAAGAGGCTGAAGTTAACTGAGTGAGCACAAGGTGCCAGTGTCAGTTGTTGCCAGAAAATCTAATGAGCCAGGAAGCACTGATCTATCTAACACCACACATTTCATATGAGGAGCTAGCAGTAAACTGTAGCTAYGCAAGAGGATGGAAGGAATTAAGACACAATGCAGGATGCAGAGCTGGGAAAAGTGGCAGGCAGACTCTAGCACTCTAAAGAAATGAAACCCTTGCTACAAGGATGAGTCMTCTCTGGATCCTTCCCCTCAACCTCTCTCTTTCTCCATGCCTTACTTTCTTGCTTGAAATTACCTGCTTCCTCAAGRCATCCAGAATACTCCATGATGCAGCCAGTGCCCTCCAAGTGCCACACATACCACTYCAGTCTCAAACCTTTATTCTGGTACAAAAGTCTTAGTTTTAGTCATGTCAMTTAAGACAGAACATTTTTTTTCCCCATATAGACAGAATACTATATAAGTTAACATAAAGAGATATAAATATAAAGCATTAATAGCAACTTTAAATTCCTAACGGCTCATGAAGTCAGTGTGTGTGTAGTTTACAAAGTTGTCAGTCATACACAAAAAAGCCTGTGTAACATAGGAGTACATTGACAAATGACACTGCATGCAGTACTAAAGAAAAGTAACTTTATCCTTAGTGTACCTTCCTTTTTTAAAATAGGTTTTACCTAAATACCAGAAATCTGTCCATTTTCTAACATAATTTGACTTCTGCAGCTTCAGATAAAAAAAAGGTAAGTGGAAAAACAACTAAAAAGACATAAAATGAAAGGAAAAAAAAAAGAGTGGCTAACTTGAAACAAATTGTGAATATTACTCCACTAGGCAAATACCCTAAGCCTGTTAGCTTTTCCCAGGTAATTTACTTTTAGAGATAGCTCTACTATTCTGGCACCAATTTATTCAAAATGTCTGCTTCAGCATGGGAAGATAAACCTTTTGGCTGCTTTCTGTTATTTCCCATACTAAATCAACTTTTACAGATGTTTTATGGGTTTTGCAGAGACTTTTGCAACTCTGAAAGATCTCAGATTTGGAAACAAGACTTACGCTGCTAGGAAGGAAGAACATTGGAGAGCTTGCTGCATGTCTCTTTAATACCATTTTCCACTCTTCATTCAGACAAACACAATGATGAATACAGAACTTACTAAAGCACCTGCAATGGCTTAATGTACTGAGCAACAGCTACTCACTAACACAGGCTTCAGTGCACATTCCTAACAAGTTAGAAAACTAATGGTTTTGCAGGCATGCTCAGGTGGGCAGGCTGACCTCACAGCATCCTGCAGCTTGGTCACCCATGCCTCCATGCATGCTGAAGCCTCACTCTGGCATACTTGCCTGGTGTGCCAAGCTACTGCTATACTAGAAGAGGAAGAACGGCTGAAAGCAAGGAAAGAGATTCCTAGACTACTTGCCTTTTGAAACTGTTCAGCCCTATCTGTTTGAAGCCAATGAAATGAAAGCCAGTAAAAGTTTGTGCAGCAGAGCCAGGGCAAGCAGTGGGAGAGTGCGGGCTCCTGCAAGCCTGACCTTGCTGCACAGTTTGTCTGGCTGGAGGACCAGCACCTGCCACCTCTGGGGAGGTAAGTAGCTCAGAAGGCTATGTACAGTTTGTAATGGGTAAGACTTACAGTGAGCTGTGCTCACTTGCCCCTACTTTCCAGGGACACCTGTGCTCATTAGCTATTTAACTTTCCAGCTGACCACTTGATACCTTTCAGAACATGTCCTAATGCCACCTAACACGTATCAAAGCAAATATATCCTGGCAAGGATAACTTAAGTGAGCTGAAACAAATGTGGTGTTGCAGCGTATGACATAGGAAAGTAACTAAATGATTAATAATCTAGTGAAAGATTATCCTCATTTGATATTTCCACACTTGTGAGAAATCCACCCCAGCTGCATATATATTGCAACTATGGTCTCTTTAGAGTTCTTACCAACTCGGCCTCATGTACTTTTTAATTATTCACATCTACTTTTCTGTAATTTTTAAAAATCAGTAAGCAAATCCCTCAAAGAGATGAAGATTTTAAGAAGAAATGTTTAAAGCACTTTGTTTTAAGTCTAGATACCACAGAATGYGATAGTAAAATTTGACAAGAAACTAAACAGCAGTGAAGCAACAGGTTGCTGTTAAAGTGGTGTGAAGAAGGACTTCAGGGTCAGACCTATTCTGTAGAGTCCCAAGTTATGACAGTAGCCATCAGCCACAGAGATGAACACCAGTGTGACTGTGGAAGGTGTAAAAATTCCTCTCATTCACTGTGCTGCAATTCCACTCCACAATTAACTGTGCTCCAATTTCACAAGGGGGGAAATAAAATAATAATAATAATAAAAAACAAACAGATCCATACCATTAGATTTTTTTCCTTTTTTTTTTTTTTTTTTTTTGGTCTTGGCTTCTTAACTGCACAGACCTAATCTATTGATGATACTGATACAGAGCATCTTGGATGCCAGTGCATCACTTCCAAAAAGTTATTAAGACTCCCCCCCCCACACACCTATATAGAACAAGCTGATCTYTATATCAAAAATAAGTAACAATAATAAWAATTAAAAAAACCCCACACTCACAACTTCAAGCATGTTGGTCATTACATCTCATGCTTCTCTGAATAAGGCTTTTTTGAATCCCTCCCGCAAAGAGACTTGCTTCTGCGAAAAGTTGCCACCTTTATGCTCACTGCCATATTAAGCATTCACAATTGCAATAATTAGCTTGGTGTTTAGGGCTCTACTGATAAGCAGATTATTCAGGATAAGGAACATAAGAATTGAGAACGCTGTCCTTTGAAAAATACAGTTTAACCAAAAGCATTTCAAAGCTCGTCTAAAGCTTGATATAACTGTAGAAGGGATTAAGCATGTAAGTAGATAGTAAAGCCATATATATTCTGAAAGATAAAAGAATAAACCAAACAACACACTCCACAGATGAAAGATGAAGTYTGCTGCTTGAAGGCAGGAGTAAATGACAAGCTTGTCAAAATCAGGCGCAAATACTGTTATAGACTTCCCAAGGGTCGAAACTGATCTCCCAGCATCAGAACCTCTGTAAAGACAGACAGCATGCTGAAAGAACTACCTAGCAAGAGACATGTGATTTACTGGATTCATCATTAAGCAATGCATTGTCCAAGGTTAAGCCTGTGCAAACAGACCAGAAACTCTTACTGAAATAAGAAATTTCTTCATGAAACATATATGTTGTTGCATACAAAAGGTAATTAGACTGAAAAAATGTAAGTCATGATAGGAACATTATATTTTTTAAAATATAGTGTTGCTTTTTTTTTTTTTTTTCTCCCATGTTTTACCATGACCATCTCTTTTCATACAGTAACAGGATTACTGTCACTTTCTGGTCCTAAATGGGAAGAGAGAAGACAGGGGAGGGGGGAAATAAAAAAAAAAAAGTAGTTATACACAAAGGAAAAACAACATCTTTTGAAGTTTGTCTAGCACAAGAAGTTCAGAAGGTCATAACTTATGTGGGTAAACAGTCTGTCTTGCATAGAAAGCCTCATTTCTAGAAAAATCAACTGACTGCTTCATCAGTTATTCCAGATGACAGATTAAATCTTCTTTTATTTCCTTCCTCTTTTCATTGCACTTTGCATGTCTTCTGATATATCGCCATTGTATATAATAACAGGTGTCCTACCTTACAGCAAACCTGCTAAGGAAGAGCCTGAGGAAAACATCTGAAAAACCTGTGGACATAACATTGTTGTTACCTTTGGGGAAAAATCCTATAGGAAAAGGATTTCAGTCTTTGCCTCCCACCTCTCACTTGAGTGGAAAGGCTCAAGATAAAAAGACTTCAAGATAGACCTCTCCAGGGAGAAGGAATACTGCACCTGTAGTGAGTGCAGAGAGAATGCTTTATGTCAGTAAAGACCCCTGTGAACATTTCCATAACCACAGYCCTGGTGAGATTGTTGTTGTTGTTCCCCACCTCCACACCATGCTTTTGTACTTTATCTTTTGGATTGGATAGGCCATGGATGCAGTAAAATAGTTAGGATGGTACTGACCAAGTTTAAGGCAAGCTACTAACAGATAACTGATATGACTGATGGCCATATAGAAAGTATCACACACACATAGCTACAGACACAACAGAGAGGAAGAGTTGGTGTCCCTTTGAAAAGCACTCTGTAATGATCACTTCTCTTACAGTTATGGAAATGGCACAATCCTGCAAGCTAACCTTTAAACCTGAACAGCAATCTTTTTTTTCTTTTCTTTTTTTTTTTTTTTTCCATCTGACCTTTCAGAAACCCAGTGATGATGCACATGGCCATAGGTGGAAGAAAAGAATAATCCCTAGGGTCACTGMTATTGTATTTCCACATTGTTTAGTAAACTGGATGCTTGGAGAAAAAAAGTGTTAGGACATCACAACATTTCCTTGGAAATTTCCTATTTGTTTCCTAAGGTTTTTCTAGTCTTAAAACTTTCCTGCCTCCAGGTCTGACCTGACCATATTGTTGGTTAGATGCTTTCTGAATAAGGACTTCAACAGGTTGAATACAGCTGAAGAAAGGAAGTCCTAGAGACTAATATTTCAGCTAATRTCTTCATAAATCATTCAGCCAAAACATTCATCTGCAAAATTTCCTTCTTATAGTTAGATTTACCCTCAAGTGTTTACAGTGATAGATACACTTTTCAAAGACCAGCTCTCATGAACAGTCTCAAAGGTAGCAAACAAGAACTCCAAACAACATACAGACTGCATCAGGAACATCTGTACCCCATGTCTTTGCAAGTTTTCATCATTTTGTCCRACTGCTCCACTTTCTGCACTTTCGGAATTATTTTCGGGAACCAATCACCATCCATTGGGAAATTCCTTCTCTTATTCCTTGCAAAAAACTTCAGCTGCAGATGGCAATGACAGCATTTCAGTTCACATGGGATTTAAATAGTGAGTGTTCACTATTTTACCAAACTTGAAGAAAACTTATATAAGGCTATATTTCATCATCTTTTGGTGTTTATTTAAGGAATGTTAGAAGCCTGTTCCAGCTCAGCTGACAGGTATGATACAGGAGAGCTTTCATAAAAAAAAAAAAAAAAAAAAAAAAAAAAAAGATGGACAATTGAGTCTTACTTCTTTGCATCTGACACCACCACTGAACTGAATAAATGACTTTTAAAAAGCATCTTCTGCTTTGGTTGAAGCATCTGAACTTTAATAGTTAACATTCAGTTCTAGTCTTGCATCCAGTTTACACTGAAGCACCCAGTTTACACTGAAGCAATTCCATTGATTTCAGTGGAATTAACCCACCTTTCAGTCAATACAAGTTCAATATGAAAAAACATTCTTTTCTTCAGGAGTAAGGCCAGATGTCCAGATTGCTTTTCCCTTTGAGTAATTAAAGTCTATATTAATAAACTAATTCTCAATTTTTAAAAGTTTATTCATCAAGATTAGATCACAGATGCTGTCCGTGTTTTAAACTGAATAAGCATTTTGTAGAGTTAATATCCAACATTGTGTGTAAGACAGGATTATATTGGAGACACTGTTAATTTAAGTGCTGAATGCTTTTAAGAGTTGAAAGTGTTCACTCATAACTTATGAATTCAGCATATGTTATAAATTATATGCTTATAATGTAAAGAGATGAATTATGCATAATGTCTTTTTTCAATTAAGAAAATGTTTGGCTAAGATGTTAAATAAAAAGGATAGGTGGAATGTTCTCTGGTTAAAAATAAATSTATCTATGAACCAGGGGGTGTCTCGATAGAATATTTAACTGTATGGGGAAAAGGAAATATCTTCTGATTGACTATCCAAAGTAACTTGCATGTTATTTTTGCACCAAGTTTTTACAAACATAAGCACTTGATAGTCTGTAGCAACTGAAGATCTCATGCTCAGATCAAAAGTCACATTTTTCCCCATCATGAAAGAGATAGCATACCCAGTTGCTGCCTATCTTATTACTTTTAATTATCCCATACGGGCTGTAGAGCATTCAAAGCCTGTTTAAGAGGGCAATGAATTCCTAAGGCATCCGTTCTGTATCTATTCTCTTACAGAATGAAAAATAGTAAAGAATATATCTATCCTGCATATATCTATTCCGAATATTTCATATTGATTACAAATATTTTCACCTTTCAGGCAAGACACTCCTCCGTCCCTGCAAATCTAAAACAAACAAACAATCAAACAACAACAAAACAAACAAACAACAACAGGAAGGTTGTACCAGAGAATCCTTCCAAGGATCCAGGCAGCTTCTCCACATCTACCAGGTAATCTCCACATCTACCTTGGTAATAACAAGTCAGTTAGTGCCATTTCCCAGCAAGAAAGTAGTGGTGAACAGTACTTTGTGATCCAGACCATTCAGATAAGCAGAATTAAAAGCCTGTAAACCCCCATAGCAGTAAGCTGTAAATGAGATCAAGAATGTTTTACATCAAGATATACAGAAAGAAGCTGTAAAGCACTGCCATACATGCACATGCATACATAAAATGACCACTAAATCTTGCTGTAGTGCTTTCTGAGGTGTTAAAACAAAAATAAGCAAACAAAAATATCTTTCAGTCACAACGGGCAAATGGGACATGTATCCTTCAAATGAAACCCACAATTATCTCCTTCTTCACTCTCCTTATCTCCCAAAATTCAAAGCAGCTTTTCACTTTGTAGATAAACCATAAGAAAGATCACCCTCACTTTTCAGTTTCAGTGACTTTATGGAAACAAACAAACAAAAAAGCTAAAATATATGGTTCAATCTCAAAATTTCCAACACATGAAATTGTGCAAAGCACATAACACTACTGCTTTCTCCTCTGTGGTCTCAATCTACCCACTAACACATTCTTCAACACTCATCAGCAATGAAACATCTTCTGGAAGATAAGATTAGATTTTCAAGTCTTCCTAATTGCTTTATAAAATTAAGGAACTGATTGTGAAGAGAGGCAAAGTGCTCTCTCCTACTGCAGAGCGCCCAAGAAAAGTAACTGAACAGGCAGGCAGAAGATGGCATCAGAACTCTTGGTATAAGGTTAACATTCACCAAAAAGTTTTTACAGGAGAGAAAACCTGTTTAACCCCAGTTAACTTCTCTATAGCTCTAAGACAAGCAGCAAAACCTCAAACAAGGCCCAGGCCTTCTCATTCTCACTCCTCTGTCCAAGTCACTAAGTCAGTTATCTGAATCATAAGTAGCAAGCAAAGGTCAAACTGCAGACTACTGCTCCATTTAATATACACTAAAAAAGAAATGAAGTAAAAGTGAGCCCTAGCACAAACAACACAGCCAAGCAATGAATAATCTAGGTTTCAGACCCCAATTTAATTGAATACACCAAAGTTCTCTTTCAATGGGCTTTGAATGAAACCCTGAGGGCAAAATCCAGGTTCTGCTAGATTCAGTTGGAGCTTTGCCACTGACTTCATTGTTTAAGGAAATCAACACACCAGAGTTGAGCACAGAAAATACTCAGGGCTTCTCACCTCCAAGTTTAGCTTTCCCATTTAAATTCCCCTGTGGATTACTATTGCAGCTGCCATTTTCCATCTGCAGGAGAGAACCATCCAGACTCTTCCAGTGCAATGGGTTGCAAATAGCATCCAAACCCTCTGTACTTCCATTCAAATCTCAAGTGTTAGACCACAATTTCTGAGTCACAGACATGGCACAGGAATAACTCCAGACTGATGAAGAAACTCACTGCCGTGATGAGGACTAGTTAAGCCTAGAGAGAACCACTCAAACAGTAGTTCAGCCTTTGCCTTCTCCTTCACTCTATAAGGAGAAAAACTTGATCTTTACTAAATCGTTCTCATGTGTGTCAACTTCCTGCCTCTTCCTGCATGGTGGGATCCAAGGAGCCAGGCTGTTCACAGACGAATTGTGCATGATTTTAATTTTATTCAGTTCTAAAGTCTAGAGAAGACTAAGACTTGCCAGGGTGGCTTCTAACACTACAGAACTCACTCATTTTTCTTCATATTTGCACAAGCCGGGAGGGGAGGAGGAGAGGGATATGTGTGGAAGAAAAACAAACAAACAAACAAAAAAAACCCTCACACATCTTAAAAGCATGAGATATAGTCCTAGAATATCTGTAAAAACTATGCTATATAGTTTTAGAAAGTTAATTTGAAGACTTTAAAAGACATTTAGGAACATATCCATATAGGAGAAGAGATATCTTTGAATATATAGAACCATCATTACAGATGGATTCCTCTTCCCTCACCGATTTCAAAAGTAATTGGGTACTTAAGCTCTTCAGGCAGAATTGCAGATGTTTATAAATTCTGCCAGAATCTATTTGCGTCTTAAGAAAAATGGATCAAGGAGCTAAACTACTTTAGAAACATGTATTTAGCATCTTGGTTCCTAGTGACTTTCACTGAAATGCAGGTGTCTTGGACAAAGTTTATATCTGTGATGCCTAACTGCCCAAATGGGATGAACCGAAAGGGACTAATGCTCTAAGAATGCTGCCCCCTTGCTGATGTCAGTTAAATACCGGCTGCTTAACTTGGATATTTAACTTCAATTCAAAAGTCACAGCTTCAAGAATTTCCTTCCCAAAGGTCTCAGTCTCAACTGCATTCACCTAAAGAATGCAATTACTCAGCTCAATTCTCATCTTTTTTCCTTTGATTCATGAGTCTCTCTAGTAGAGCAGAGCTGAGGCAAAGCATCTTGGAGAGTTATAAACATACTTGCACTTATTCTGGTTTGTGGCATTCACTGCTTGAGTGAGAGAAGTCTAAAGGACTAGAGTAACTGGAAAGTGGAAATAGAACACAGGRGGCAAGGCAAATCTATGAGCACACGGACCAAATACTCCTCCTCTTCCTCACAAAGATGTGAGAGTAGTCAAAAGAAAGATCAGCTCTATGTGTTAAAGTGAGTTTGTCTACATTGTTAGACTTCGTCATCATCTTACTGCTTAGAATAACGTTCTTTGAGAAGCCTGATGAAAATGAAATGTAATAAAAGCTCTGGTATTGTGTGTTTAATAATCAGTTCCTAAAACTACCAGCAGCTGGTCATTTATCATTTAGTTAGCTTACTACCAGTTAAAGGCCTTGTCTTCAAGGAAACAGGGAAGATAATCACATTGTCTCTTGTTTCATCTTGGTCCTTGCCTTTGAGAGGTTTAACTTACTTTCTATTAAAATGAAATGGGCCATCTAAAATAAAGCTGAATTCAGTTTACTATGTGGGCAAGTTACCTGGTTTTGCCAAAATTTCCTGCATGGACAGTATTAGAGTAAGACGAGAGCCTTCAAGCACAGCAACCTTCTCAGATATATATTACTACATAGTCATAATCCAACGGTTTGTCCAATGTGGGCTGACCATCAGATGCACAAGAAGGGACAGCTGTTCAAAAGAGAAAACAAGCAGGGGTTGGGAATAGAGGACTTCACAGTAAATACATTCAATACCGTCATGTCAAAGAACAGTCACAGGCAAGCCAGACAAAGTCAGCAGAAATTCTAGTAACTTAAACAGGAGACCACAATATAAGCTGTTGGCATTTACAGAAATTGCAAACATAAATCAGACACACAAAACAGCACTTTTAAAAAGAAGTTTTAAAAACCATACTGCCATAATCCAGACCATACACAGAGCACGGGCAGAAACCTATCAATTTTCACCTTCCCATTCAGGACAGAATTTATAGCACCAAATTAAAAGAACATGAAATTAAGATTATTATCTAGCAAGTGAAGTATTTTCTATAAAGAAATAGATGCCAACAGATAAGTCTTAATAAAAAATAGTTAAACAATGAGGAGTGGTTTGCCAGAGATCTGTAACGTTGTTAGACAACTGTTGGTTCTCAAGCTTTACTGAACATTCTCCAGCAATAYACTTAGCATGTGACCTTTCTGTGGCTCCACAGCTTCCCCCAACTGTTTTCATAGCTCATAAAATGTTTAGGAAGTGTTTATAAAAACTGCTTGAGGAAACTGTGCCACAAAGAACTTGAGCTTTATGTCTCAGCAGTCCAGCTTTGATTTAGTTCTCTTCGATGGGATTTCATATTGTAAATGCCCCACTAACATCTGCATACAGGTCCTCTTGGGATAGTACTGAGACATAGTCCAGTTTAAATGTATATTACTTGGCCAAGTTTCTCCAGCATGTGATGGTTGACTTACCTCCCTCATGAAATCACACATGGAAGTATTCCCCCCACATACGGTTACCAATGGCCACTTTCGGGGATCTGAATGTATGGGGAAGAGAAATTATGTCATAAACACCATTGCAACATCTGCAAAGGATCCTTCTGGAACTCAACACCCAAACCATCAACCTAGAGAGTACTCTTGAATCAGAAGTCCACAACTGAGGGTGCTTGACCTACTGCCTTGTAAGTCTGCATTTGCCTCCTTACGCTCAAGTAGTCTCTGCTTGGAAACACATAGCCAGTCAAGTGTCACAAGTGAGTTCTCAGTGTTCAACTCTCTAGAGAACAACTGGAAAGAGCAACAATGAAACATGATCATAGAAGAACAATGAGTTTTAAAAACAGTATTTAAGTATGCTTAATTGGTTAATGCCATTATTCATAGTGTTCTAGAGGGATTCTAGTCCTCAGTCACAGACTCGTGGTTTCCTGTGTTTCAGATATTTATTACTAATTATCAGTAGCTAATAAATATGCTCMCAATAGGGAACCTTGCTCCCACAGAAGATCATCTATTGGTTTCTATAGTTTGGCTTTCAAGCTAATCATAATCAAAATTCAAATCACAACCTATTTTCCTTAGGAATTCGGAAGGCAACTTTACAGGCACACTGTAAACATCCCAGTACAACCCATTTTAAATATAATCTACCTTTCATGTATTGTCAGCATAAGCAATAACAAAAGGATCATCATCTTGCAAACTGAAGGCTCAGGTCATTTGCCTAGTCATATCCTTCACCAAGACCTTCTTATAGAGTTTGTTTACATAGAAAGGCATTTAAAATCCATACATGTTCTTTCTGTGCTATACCTAATGAAGTTACTGGGACATTTTGTGAAAAAAACAAATATTTTGCCAAAAAGATCATCACTGTGGCAATGTTTTTTGTTCCATTTTACTTGTAGACATGCAATATCCTTAAGAATAACCCAAGCAGAGTAAGAGAAGCACTATTCATAATAAAAATAAATTACAGCATACTCATAAAACTTTTAGCACATACCTTGGACAATAGCACTTTCCCAATTCAAGGCTGTTTTACGACACAAAAACAATGTTATTCAATCCCAGCAATCACCTATATGGTTTTTGAGGGTCTAGTCAAACGTGTACATTCTCACCCGTGTTAATTAATTATCCACTCTGAAGTAGTAAATAAGAAGCAGTCATTACCCTTGAGGAAAAAGCATGACACACATATCAGGTGTTAAACATAAAACACAGTTTCAACTGGATATTAGGTTCCCAGGCTTAGCTCAGAAACTCAAAATGAATCAGGAGAACAGCTACATGGTTTCTMGTTCCAAGTATTGCAGGACCCTTTGTAAGGTACCAAAAAACMTAATGGTGCATCTTCATTTAGACCTGAAGTTAACATAAAGCTCAAGTCACTTGGGTTTTGATTCCATTTAGACAGCTGCACAAAAGAAGGGGCAGAGCAAGTGCCCCTTCACAAGGGCTTGCCATCATTTACAACCATGAACAAACTGTTTTTTCACTAGGAAGCAAACAGGAGAAGCTGTAGCATGTCTCTGTGGATCACTTTTTTAAAGTCAGGTCAATTAATTTTTTCAGGCACTTGCCATCAGCTACCTTTTATTGACAAAGACCATTCTGTAGTGCACATAATTCACTATGATAACTGTTTTACTGTCCTTTCTAAGACTTCAGTGCCCCCCTCCTCCTTATGTGCCTACCCTCAACTGGATGTTCCAACTCAAGTAATTATTATCTTAATGGCTAAACAGAGACACAGAATACAAATCCTTCAAAATGAAAAATGAGGTCAAATGAAAGATGTCTGAAGTGTGTCAAAGTGTGACTTTTATTACCTTTGTGATTTCTAACTTATTTCTCCAAGCAATTAGCCTCCTACKGCACTACAGGTGGTTATATATTATTATAGTCAATACTTAAGTACATTCTACATATTCGTTTCAAAACTGTTGTTTTTGTACTTGAGAGAATGGCCAGTACTCCCTTCTGCACCTGCAACACTCAAGTTGCAGGTTCTAAAAAGTGGGGTTGTACGTGTGCTTTGTTGTCAACAAGGACAAATGTGAAAGTATAGCTGAAAAGGCCTGTTTCACAAGCAGAGAGAAAAACAGAAAATTTTGTTCTAGAACAAATAAAGAAGGTCTCAGAAGACCAACAGATCCCTGTCTATGCAAATTCTAGAGAGAATATAAGAGCTGATACATTATGTACAAAAGCAAGTAATTATGATCTTCATGCCTTTAAGGTCTATTTCACAGAAATCCAGTCTTGAGAGCCTTGTTTTCTAAAGTAAAAAAGAAACCGGACATGGTAACATACACCTTCAGTAAGATAGAGCAGAAATATCCAGTATTTTCCAACAATGGAAAGTCTCAGACAGTTTCTGTGGAACGAGTTTTACAGAAAGCTGGAAACTGAAATACAAAGAGCCCTCACTCAAACTTTAAACAGCTACGGGCAAACCCAAAAAGCAGACTTCTGTTTCAACAACTGAAGTACACAACAGTCAGTGAGGCAAACCAAGCCTTACAGCTCTACACCACCTTCATACCACAGTTTGCTCACTTTACCAATCATTAAAATGATTTAATAATGTAAAAACAAAGGTGAACTTTGAAGATCTTCCATTAAAGCATATATTTGCTTGCAGTATCTGTCTAAACACCTGAAGTGTATCTATGTGCTTCATCAAAATACAGGGCTTGGTCAAAATACAAGTCAATCTAAACTTCCTGGAAGACAGCAGACATCTGAAGCATGAGATTTAAATTTACTGAACTCAGTAGGGTTAATACCCTTCTGCTAAGTTAAACTGCAGGCCTTCAAGCATGGCCAAATGGGAAAGAAACAGGTGGTCAACAAGAAACACTCCTAGATGTAGAACAATTCACAGAGGAAATGTTCTGGGAAAGATCTTTGATTTAAACATGATCCTTTGTGGTCACAGCATGATCTTTCTTCACACTGCTATCATACATACTCAGAAAACTACTCAGAAAATTTCTCCCTACATTAAGACAGATCACTCATTGACTTTTTTGGACACGAGAAAACYCATGTCTATTTAAAAAATTCCCCTGCAGGTAGCTTCAAAACACATTTGCTTTATTACTATGCAGTTATCGCCATAGGCATCCATTCATACATCTATAAAATTATTTCACTGTCATGCTGTAGCTGCATTATGTGCTGTATCTGAACAGTTTTCTTTTAGAGGTAAGAGATGRAAGAACATGTATTTAAAGCAGATTAAGTATGTGAATTATGAATAAAAGCTTCTAAACAAATCTCTCTCACAGAGATTTAGGGGAAATAAAAATAGTAAGGTTAGTCAAAGACATAAGAACTCCAGCACAACCATATGTTGCCTGAGGTACCACTCACCATGTAACATTACTGTGAYACCAGCAGAATGACCATGAACTCTGCTCCCACAAGCACCTACCTGATTCTGCAGTATCTTTTTATAACGAGACGCCTACATAGCCTCATAACAACGGTTTAGGGGCACATACCTTTTCTACCACCTAACACAGGTTAGGGTTTTTTTTTTTTTTTTTTTTAAAGACAGAAAAGTGGTTTTTATAGACCAAAACACCTTCCTACCATGTGACTTGACAAAAGGAGTGATGCTGTGTATTAGATTGAAATTTAAGGAATATATATGCCGTTCTTCAATTATGCTGCATTTTCTGTCATTAAGTTGGGAAATGTCTTATACTTTCCTGAGACAGAAAATTCTGACACTACAACTGATGTAGAACGGGGTTACATCTTTGACTGGATGGCAGCCAAGTTCCTAAAAGGCACTCTCCCTGGTTGACACAATTGGTTCTGCCAGTCTTGGAGCACAGGCAACTTGGTCTCAAGGGGTTTCACTTGTGCATTTGTTTCCCTCTTTACATATTCAGGTGTGGAATCTGCAGTAATCTTCAACAGCGTAGCTCTTGCCAAGCACGAACAACAATATTTTATGCTGTGGTCTTGCATTTCCCAATACATAGGTGAACGCAAAGGATTTGCACACAGTACTTCTGATCTCCTGCTTCAAGCAGTATTCCAGCAACACATCCATTTTTGGACAGAGTAGGAGGAAGAGCAAAGGGAGTTTTCCCTCTGTGATGCATCTACAACCTCTGTGCTTTAAGATGACAAAAMAACCAGCAAAAACATCCCATGTCTAATATTGTTGTAAGGTTTCATCACTTTATCTCAAATTTCTTGCAATGGCTTCCACACTTACCATTGTGTAATAACAATACCTGTGAAAGTATTGTTATACACAATAAAAATGAACAGACATTTTTGTTGTGTTTGTTTCCTGCAAGTAGACTTTCTAGCTATGAAACAGCACATTGTGTAAGGCTAATGAAACTAAATGCTCTACATACTCTAAAATCTAATCTAGTAGCATCTAGTATCTAGTAGCATCTAGTATCTCTATTGAGCATTTTCATCAGAATAGATTTCTGCTCAAATAATTGTTGCTCTCACAGCTTTATACCTGTGGAAGTTTCAGTTACAAAAAAGTCCAGTTCCTGTCACAATTATAATTACACAAAAATTAGATCAAACCTCACTTCAGTGGGTATTCAGTATGCACACAGATGGTAACAAAGAAATGAAACATCATTCACATACCCTCTTTGAGGGTGACTTCCTCAAGGTGGCCAAAACATCTAACTTGATCTCTTTTTCTGAKGACACCATTATAAGGCCAAAGAAACATACTGCCAATTTCAGTATTTCCAACCCTAATCCATGTGTGTGTGTGTGCGCGCGCGYGTGTGTGTGTAATTTTCCCTTCTTTCTGGGGTGGGAGCTTACACTGGCTTGCATTCATATGACTATGTGGCAAGTGGAAAAGCAAARCTTCACAGGATTTTATGATCTCACTGTACCTTAAAAAAGAAAACCTGAGCCACCTTTTCAAGTCCTTTGCCCACAAGTGAAGATGCCTAGTGAGACTACACACCCTACTGCTGAAGGGTCAAAGTTATTAACTCAGATCAAAACTACTAAAGCTAGTTACTAGTGCCATGAGAAAAGCTTCTTCCTGGCACCAACTAGAATATTCTGATAACTCCTTTGTCCTGACTAACATCACTCTACTACACTGTCACTCTACTACCCAGAGCATAAGCTTGAGTGCGAATATTGACAGTAAATYCCAGTCCTGCAGTTCTGAGTAAACTGTCCAAAATATGATCCCATGGCTTGTCCAGGTACAGCCAAAAAGTTGAGTGGTACACAAGAGCCACTGCTTTGATCACCTGATCTCAGCATATTCATATGTTTCCAGTGTAACAAGTTATTGCTACCTGGCTGATTGCCAGTACACGTGTATGATTGTATTGTGCCTGGGGGCAGTTACAGGTCTCCAGCAGCATTTTAATAAAATATTTTAATATGTATTTTGTGAATTCTATTCATAAGTTTCCATATGAGATATATTCCCAGGAAATTAGAAGGGCGGGGGGGTAGAAAAAGTACACCACAGAGTGTCCCTATTGTCAGTATAGTTTCAAGGTGATATCAGATTAGATCACACTTGGGAAGGCTGAGACCTGCACCCAGCATAAAAGCTGCACACTGAAGATGCTTTGGTCACCTTGCAGTTTTCTATAGAACCAACAGTTCTTTCAAGATGCACAAGTCACAGAAAGCTGAGATGGTTAAGGAGACATTACACCCAAAACTGCACTTTGGCAGTTGTTCTAAAAGCACACTTTGTTAGGATCTTGTATCRAATGTACAACAGGACTTCAGTGCTTCACAGCTCCTGGGTGCTTTCTGAACACTGGAATCCTACTGGTACAAACACAGCAAACTACTGCATACTACCTTTGTAAGGCAAAAAAAAATCCTTCCAGTCAAGCTGCCTTTAAGCTCTTCTGCTTTTTTATTTGTTTGCTTGTTTCTTCTTTCTGATCTAAGTTATTCTCTGCATCAGTTCCCACRAACAGGCTGTTGGAGTACCAAAAGGAAAAAAAAATGCAAGGGGGAACAGGATTATTTGACAATTCACTGCGTAGCAAGGTTCTATTTAAAGACGAGAAAGAGATGCCCAAACTATTCTCTAGCTCCTGGGGGAACACGTTTAACTGGAGTACCCCTTCAAGTTAGGTATTTGTGCTATCCACCTATGCAGGCCTCCTACCTTGAAGTTGCAGAGGTGGAGTCAACTCAGCTGTCAGACTGCTTTGCTCCAGCTGAGGTAAGTGTCTTCATTCTGGTGGCCCCTTTCACAACAGAACTGCTGCAAAGCTGAACATCACAGCGGAACTAGTGAGGAAAGGTGTGAGGGGGCCTCCAGACAGCTTGTTTGGTGGCCGCCTTCTGTTTATTAAGAGCAAAACATAGAAAATATAGCCTGTTAGTTCAGAAAAAAAGCAGCAGTTTCTTCACATATAAAAGTCTCACCAATTTTAACAGTAATCACATGCTTCAAAGCCTCGTAACAGTCTTTCCATTTTTCCCAGTTTTCCTTAGCCTGTTTGTAACTCCAGACCTCTTCGCTGCTGAAGAGGAAGCTACAAGGACATCAGCCATTTATAAGGCTGACAGTCATATACAATCAAGCAATGCAACCCTGGCCATTGTGCCACCGTGTCACAGGACCCACCTCACAGGCTTCTCCTCAAGAAAACAGGCCCTCAGGAGCAGTCTCCTTAACCCTGTAGTACTGCTAGTATTTTATCCCCCTTAATCAGCTGCCTTTTAAAAAGTCAGTGACCAATAGTAAATTGCTTGCATTTATAGGTCCACCAGCTTTACTTCCTCTGTCAGGGGGAGCTATGCCCTCTCTGCAGAGGAGCAAATAATCCCAAGCAGGACTGGGATTTCTGTGCCTTTCCATCCTGYTCATCTTTCCTCTGTTTCCTGTCCTTCTGGAGGTGGTTTGTTACCTTATTTTCTTCAGGAGACAATCAAAGTMAAAACCATACAGGTTAACTGGACAGTTTAGAAGGAAAGATCTTTTGTTTTAAATTACCCAGCCTGGTTTCATGCCCACCCAAGGGTCTAGAGCAAAGGAAACCTGGTGGTCTGACCTTGTTCCCATGACACGCCACAGCAAAACACCTGATTCCACAGAATTTGAAACAAATCTGCTGCTTCTCTGCTGAGGAGAAACRAAAGCTGACATGAATGGAAATTAAATTATCTCCTTCCCCAGGGGCAGTCATCTTCCCAGGTTTCCTTGCTTGGGAAAAAGGAGAGAGTTCACATTTCATCGCTTGCCCTATAGCTCTAACTAGACAGTATCTTCAATCTCCACCCCATTACTTTAATTTTCCAAATAATCCTCCTAATATAACAAATAAAGCAGAGAGGAAGGGGGAAAATGTAGATTTAAGTATTAATTGCAGAAATGTGTTGAAATTGAAAATTGTGTGGTTTTGTATAAAGGAAAAGACTATTGTCACATAACCTCACTGAAACATATGGTTTGCATTGATTCTCAAAACCCACAAACAAACACTAGGAAAATCATTATCAAGTTTTTAAGAAATTGTTGGCGGGAATTAGGAGGGGGGAAAAAAAAGAAAAAAAGGTCTGTCAAAAGAAAACAGACCTTAAGACTTGCAGTTTAAAACTAGCTGAGAATAGATACTYTCAGAAACACGCTTGTGTTTCACAAATATTTACAGTAGATGGAAAGCCTAAGGGTATTTAAACAAAAGGACAGGAAGACACCAGTTACTTCACCAGGGCCACTGGGAACATATCTGGACTTTAATGAATTAGCAGGCCCTGTACACTGGTCCTTTTCATCAAGCTAAGCAGAATTCAAGCATACTAGTAACACAGATGGGTTCAACTACATGTTGAATAACCTCTTAAACATCCATAAATGTAACATACAATCATTTTCATGCTTGAAATGCGTAAGGAATCCAGTTTTCTTTTTCCTTAAAACAATGTGAATGACAAATTACTTTCTCTATGACCTGAGTTTGCCCTGAAAAAAATGCTATTTGGTAAGCAGAAACACTTAAAGTTCCATAATTCACTGTATTTCTTCTAAGTTATACATTTCTAGTGCACTAATCTTGCAAAATAAGATGTTAGCCTAAGATACAGTGAATCCTACAGGATAAAGGTTAAGGAACAACAGTGGAGTCACTTCCAATATATTCCACCCTCAATCAGCAGGTACCGGCATGAAATATTTTTATCCATAAGGACATGAGTAAGACTTATTAAAATCACATGCTTGGCTGTTTTCCTGACTTGACCAAGACAGACAAGATATTTTCACAAGAAGAAATTCCAACAACAAAGCAGGCTAACATAACCGCATTAGTCATCTTTCACAACACTTAGGAAACAAATCTTATGMTTAGCCCGTATAGACATATTTTACATATGTGCAGCACTGAGGTCCATTTTCTGTCCCTTTGTTGCTTTAAATATTGCCAGCAATCTATTAAGAATACAGCAATCTCAGCAGATTTCATAATAACCTTGCTGATCCCATTAGCAATGCCACAGAATGACAATTCACTCTCTAGCCATTTTTCGCATGTTCACGTTTCACTCAAGAGAGATATTTTGCTCATTCTTATCCAAGACAATTTCCACTAAGTGCTGAGATGGTGTTACTGGTTAGTCTGCCCATGCAACACTTGTTCTAACTAATGGATGCAATACAGGCAAGGGAAGATGGTCGGAGTTGAGGGGTAGTTTCCATATACAAATGGCACTATACCTTCAAATAAGAAAATGGGTTATGAATACCTGCTGATAAAAAGTAATAACCGATGACTTTTGCTATGGCCTCCTCACATGTTAGTTAAATTAAAATAAGCCAAAAGACACTTTGCTCCTGACCATGAGAAGTCTAACACTTGCTGTGGAGTTAAGAATGAGTAAGTACATTTATAAAGCAGGTAAGCCCTAGAGAGTTCTAAGTCAACGAAAAGCAACATCAACACGGCAAGAGAAACATTTTCCAGGTAAAAGGCATACTTTTTTAGAAGTTCATTTTCATGGATCCTTTATGAAGTGTTTTTGATTGAGGCAATCAAGAGGAATTTGATTTTACTCCTCCTTCCCCAAGGAGTGCTAGAGTCAGAATAGGTGAGATGCTGCCTGTAGCCCCAGRCTCAGTTGTATGTCAAGCTGCAGTAGGCTTGCAGCTGTACAAGCAGAAGGAGCTTGTCTGCCAACATGACTTGTCTTGGTGGATGGAAGCTGAAGACAGCTCAGATGAGCACATGCTATTTCAGTATAGACCAACTCCTTCTCAGCATTGACTTCTGCTGTTGCACCACCTGCAATAACATTAGTGCCCASCTTAACCCTGGCAAGGAGAAAAACAAACCAACCCCCAAAATCCTCACCTCTGTCCTTCTCCTCCCCTAAAACCCCACAAACATGCCCAAGAAGTAACCAAGTTCTCCACTGCTGCAACAGTACAGCTACTGGTATATTAAGACCATCAGGATAGGTGAATCTTATCTTGAATTTAATCCCTGGCATTACCATACTGCAGATCCTGTGAGATTGGTTTTATGTTCAAAGCTTTCTCCCTCCTCCCCCTTTTTTGTGGCACATTCTGTATCCATCAACATCAAGCCACAAACTCCATTTATTCCTCATTAATTATGCCTGTGCTGCTCTGCTCTTGCTTTGTTTGTTGCTGGGCTGTGATAAATGAGCACTCTGCTCTCATCATTCTGAGGACACAGTGAGTTCCTTCCAGTTCCAAATCAAATGATGAAAAATAAGGAAATTCTTGGATTTTATGCACTGTGAGAGAAAAAAAAAAAAAAAAGGATTAAAGAAAAAAAAGGCTTTTTTTTTTTGAGGGGGTAGAGAARAAATTCCAGAATTAGCAAGACCAAACCAGCAGCTCTGGCTATGTGGAACTGTTGGGTCAAACAGCTCCGGATATGCTTTTCACACTATAAAAACACCACAAACCCACACTCACTTGATTTTTGCACCAGTTTCAAAAACAGCAAAGATCCTTACCCTTGATTAGCTTTGGACTACATCTTGTTTAAACAAGAAGGATCGAGGAACTGCAGTAACCTCTACATACCCGCATTAGTGTGACAAGACTGCTAGATGTCCTGGCTTTGCAGTGAGTGAATACCAAGTGACCTCTTTTCATTTAAAATGAAACTTCTCAGTGCTGTGCTTTAAATACTACAGTTAGCCTGTCTCAGCTCAGTACTACCTCTGTTAAACTCAACAGGACGAAACAGCCTATAGGCTAGTTCTACCAAGAGCACTAACAGACCTCTTCCTCATCACCCTAATAAAATGGAAAAGGCACAGAAGAAATACGGGGCCCATGTGAAAGATCCATCCAGTCATAAAAGGCTGCTCAGTAATAAATCAATGATAAGCTCTTGGTAAGGATACCAGCATGGTATCTCATGGTATGAACTAGTAAAATTACTATGGGTGGGACAGACTGCTCACAGGGCAGCAAAGCAGTGATAATATAATGAAAAGTCATTTCAAATTACATATTCAGTCACAATTATTGGCTTAAGCCAAGAAATGTGATGGCAAAAAAAAAAAAAATGTTTAAGTAACATGTAACAACCTGGCCATTCTTTATATCACATTATCTGCTGGGGAAACCACAGTTTTCACTAAAACTCTAGGCTTGCAGGTCAATTGTAGGACAACTCATTTCAAGGAAGTACAAAAAATTCTGATCCAGTTCTTCCCTCATCATCAGTGGCATTTGGGAACCAGTGGTTTCCTGTGCTATTTGCCTGGGGCACACTAAGAAGAAAGTGGTGGGGGGAAGCATCACACTCCAACACTCAGAGCCAGAGGGCAGGAGCCCAATACCATAGCTAAGAGGGAGTACGTTTCTTTCACTTATGATGTTAACTCTCTCTTTTGCCTGTTTTCCATCAAACGAAAGTTTCCTCGCTTTTCAGCATGAAATTACACTGAAAGGTATCCAATGGTACCTAGAGGAACACCCAATTGTTCAATTAATTTCTTTGTTCTCAGAAATACTTGCAAGTTTAAGGTATGGCATGAAAAAGAAAACAAAAACAAAGCTTGACTCGGAACCAGAATTTCAGTGTTTGCATGATTTGGCTCCTTTCTCATTCTTCCATTGCTCTGTCTACATCTGATTCTTCTGAAGCTCCCAGCAATACAGCACCAATTTCTCCTTCAGTAGCTAAAATTCAACCTTGCACTAGATGAAACAAGTAGTTCTCCTTTAGACTCTACAAGTCATCTGTGAGTTAATTCTGATGACGAGGGAGAAAGGCCACTCTCTGCCCCTCCAACAYGTGAGCTCTCCTGGCCTTATACTTGAGGTCCCTGACATATTTCCTCTACTCTCATAATCCCAATCACTCTCCATCTTTCAGATAATATTGCATTATYCTCAGATTTGGGATACTCATATGTTCCCTGCTCAACTTGACTAACCTAGAACYTTTATTTTCACATTGGTGCTGCAGGCTGCTCTCCAAACTTCTTCTCTACAGCCACCGTGAATAGGATAGCTAATTCTTCATGAAGTTAGAAATTTGGGGATGGTAATTACATACAGTCCTGTTTGGAAGGTAGGTAGTGACTTCAAAGGGCTGACTATCTAACATCAAGTTCCTCACATTACTTTTTTTGGGGGGGAGGGGGGGGGAACAGGTATTTAGAGCTGTGTCATTTCCTTCTTGGCCTTGTAAGTTTTGATACCCAGATACGGGAGAGAAGTTGAACATCCCCTTGTACAAATACATCTAAAGTATAAAAATCAACAAAATGGTCAGTATGGCTAATGCCAGAAACATGGAAAAAAACAAATGAGAGCCATGGAAAAAACAAATYGACAGGATCAACACCTATTTAAATACCTTTTTCAGTGTCAAAGCCTTCTTTCAGAAAGGTCCTCAGAAAAAAACCTTGAATTCATATGATGCTTAAGAGAACAGGGTGGAAAAAAATGAAGCGAGGATTCTTTCAAAGTAAAAATAAGAATTTGCAGAATGTGGTGACTTGAGATATGTCTTCTGTTTCACTGACATGCAGGCCAAGCACATCTGATATTCAGCTGTTTTTTTCCCCCACACAAGATAGTGGGATTATATCAAACACTGTGTGGCTTGCCACAGCAGAACAGGGGTGTGCCACATGACTTTCATTTGACCAACATGAATAAACATGTCACTAAAAGCTTTCTTAGGAAACGTAGTCTTCTTGAAATAAAAAACATGTTTTGAAAGASAGTCCACAACAGAAGTCTCRGAATCTTTGGCTTTTGCATAACATRGAAGATTTTCCGGGATAACTACAGTGGTACAACAGTATTGAAGGCCAAAAAYTGAGATATTCCTCAAGTAACAACATACATGGGTTCTGCATACTCTSTTTGGCAGCTAGAACAAGGTACCTGGAAATATCAACAAAACTGATGTCCAGATCCAGTGACTAGCTATTACTTTTCATTCTGGCAGTGGGCCCAATTGCCYCCATTTACTCACAGAAGCCATCCAGCTGAGGTCAATGTGACTACTCACTTGAGTAGAGTGTGCAGTACTTGGCACAAGATGTTGCACAAGYGCAGATGTGGAAACCACTCTACAGCCTGAGACAAATAATGTGATTCTGCAAGGTAAGATGTGATGACCTGTTCATGCACAAAGACCTAACTGGACAACCAAATCTCCCTTATGGTAGTTTATTGCTAATATGTTATTTACGGTTTTTATAACCTCCATTTCAAGAGGAATTGACTGGTTCAACAAGACTCACTGATATTTTCTGACCTTCTCCTGCAGGCTGGATCCAACTGTTTGGATAAGAATAGGGAATGTCGTTAAATACTCATGTTTCTCAGAAGAACATATTGGGATATAAGCATTTCCTCACCTTTAGGATATAAAAAAGGTATTTTCTTACAATGCAATATCTCAGATATGAGTAAAGACAAACCCTCAGATCCTAACTCCTGATATATTCCCTCCTAAACTTCAATTTAGATATTATTATTTTTAAAAAGTGGAAACTCTGAGCAGTTATATTTGTTTCAGATACTTTCTTTCCCCTCTCCAAATTCATGAATCTCCACTGTGAATAGATACTCTCAGCTGGCTCAGCTTCAWCTGCAGAATAAAAGACCTGGAATAACTATGTGGAAAAAAAAATGCGAATTGCATTCCTATATGAATTTGCATTCCATTCAGAATAACTCACAGACAGCAGGTTGGAAACTCCACTAATTTTGACTTGTAGAAATGTTTCTGAGATTTTTTTTTTCCTCTCTCCAAGGGCACATTTGCTCTATCTACAGAGACCAGGAGTTCCTCCCCACAAATCCACATAGAGGGAAAGTCAACTACATGACACTTTACTACATCTGCCACCTAAAAGCACACACTTTGCTTCGGTGCTCCTTCTAGGTCCTTCCCTACTTCCCCCCGCCCCCCCAGAATATCCCTTGAAGGGGAATATTCCAAACCACAGAAAAAGGAAACATCAAAAGCTATCTCTGGATTACACTATCAAGTCTAGCAGAAAGAAAAAGATAGAAAGGGGAAACATMATTAGCAGAGGCACATTCCAAATTTCAACATCAAAATTTCTACATAAAAACAGAAAAAGAGCATGAGAGTAAATAAGAATCATACGGTATTTGTGGTATAAGGGAGGGATAATCTTTCAAATACACTAAAAGACTTGTTTGTAAATTAGATCAGCCACATCTCATCGACATATGACTCATCACACAAGCAATTTTCTTATTTCATTTCGGGCTGCTGTTTAGTTTCATCTACACAGACACAGCAGTATGTTTGTTATAGCAGAGCTGTTATTAATAGCATCAAAATAAACAAAGCACAAATATTTTTGTAAATGTGTTAGCTTCCTTATAACTAAACCCACTGAATGCAGGTTCTAGGCTCTCTTTACATGATTTCTTCACATTCTAGACTAAGAAAAAGGCTAGTTGCCCTGCTGACTTCCCTGTTGTATCCTTTAGTTTGCTTGATCATTAGATCGTCATAGCCACAAGATCAGCTAGTTTGTACTACTATAAACACTACAGTGATAGGTTCAAATGCTGRAAGACAAACAGCACTGCCTGAAACCTGGCTTAAGCAAGTAGAAATATTTGTGTGTTCAGCAATCCAAGATACACAGAATCACCACAGGGGTTGGGAAAGACCTTCAAGATCGAGTCCAACCGTAAACCCCTCACCACCATGACCGCTAAACTGTATCCTTAAGTACCTCACCAACACATTTCTTGAGCTCGGCCAGAGACCGTGACACCACCACATCCCTGGGCAGTCTGCTCCAACACTTCACCACTCTTTCCATGCAGAAATTCTTCCTAATATCCAACTGAACTCCCACCACCTCAGCCTGAGGATACCCGCTCTCATCCCCTGGTGTGGGACTGCGTGCAAAGAGTGAGGCCGAGTGCATTGGGGCAAGGCTGTGTGCACGGCGGACAGGTCAGTGTGCAAAAGGTGGGGCCGTGCGCAAAGGGTGGGCTGGAGTGCATTGGGGCAAGGCTGTGTGCACGGGGCGGGGGGGACAGGTCAGTGTGCAAAGGGTGGGGCCGAGTGCACTGGGGCGGGGCCGTGTGCAAAGAGTGGGGACGAGTGCATTGGGGCAAAGCTGTGGGCAACGGGTGCAGGTCCRTGGGCAATCACAGCATCACTGAAACCTTGTGGTTAGAACAGACTTTCAGTATCATTCAGTCCAGCGGGGTGCCCATCAGCACCACGGCTGGTGCACTGTGTCCTTAAGTGCCTCATCTACACTTTTCTCCAACACTGCCAGGGATGGCGACTCCCCTGGGCAGCCTGTTCCAATGCTCCACCACTCTTTCTGTGGAGATTCTTTTGTCCCAATATCTAACCTGAACTTCCTCTGGTGCAATTTGATGCCACCTCCTCTTAACCTATGGGGTAGGGCCAAGTGCAACAGCCAGCAATGTKCAGTGCAACCGGGCCATGCGCAAAGGGCAGGGCCACGGGCAATCAGCAGGGGCCAAAAATGCTTTTCAGTATGTCTTGCTTTCCTAGTTTTTTGGGACGATAAAAATTGTTTTTATCTGGCCATATGATRAGCACCAGAATAAGCTCTTCGTGTCTGTCTTAAGTAATATCAATCTGTCATGATTTCCCACCAACCTACATACTAGTAAAAATAYATAATATAGAGAGTAATATAATAATACTAACAGTGTAAAAGTGGATTCTGCAAATAGCTTGCAGCCATCCATTTGCATTCTCTACATAACACTGGACAAACCAGATAAACTCACCTGCTCCTAAAATTTAAACAAACCTCTAAGGAACATYGAGTGAAGCACAGTTCTAAACACTCCAGTATATAGACCTGTGTATTAACAGAGTAATTACATGGTAATATTGTGCAGTGCCAACATTTGACACCACTGATAATTCAGCTCTTCTTTTGCAGCAAACACACTGCATCCTATKGGATTTGCTGCAAGCCTCCCACTTGCCAGGCAAGGTCTGGGGAAGAGTCTTGAGCTAGTCCCAAAGGGCACTAACAGCCAAGTCCTAAGCAAAACTCAGGCTGATCTTTCATGCTGCAATCAACCCTTGTTTAGTTTTGTAATTTAAGTACAGTAACATCTGCCTTCTGTCAGCTCCAGAAGGCCATACGTGACATTGGGCACTGCAAAGCAGGCAAGTTTTGTGTTTTCACAGGAAGTTGTCATCTCAGGATATCACAAATGAAGAAAAAGGTTTGCCTAACATTAATAAAGGGCAGGATTGCCTTCAGCTGCATCACGAGTGTGAAGACTTGATTTAAATCAGTCACCAGAATATTAACTGATAACATTAAACTCATCAAGCAATAGCTACTTAGTGCTATTGCCTCAAAAGAATATTTTGAGCATACAAGAAGAATCTACCAAAAAGAATTTCAAAAGTCTAAATCATGTTTCCAATGGCAAACAAAAGGAGGAGACTGCCAACATTTATGTTATAGTGATGACATTATCAAATCACGATTGCAGTGTTGGCAAATTGTTCATTAAGAGATAAGTAAGGCATTTTGGAAGGTCTGCAATACTGGCTGCAGAACAGCATTACCATTTGTTGTTAGATATCCTAGAATCACTTCAGACTGCTTTTAACAACCAAAAAAAAAAAAAAAAGAGAAAGAAAAAAAATACACAAAAACAAAACCAAACACCAGAGAGAAAACATACCACACAACAACAAAGCGTAAAAACAAGCACACTTTCTCAGTTAACAACTAATAGAGAGACACCTCCCTTCAGATAGCTTAAGAAAAGTTCCATAAGCCTTTTTGAAAGGAAAATGTGCATTTGTTGCATTGAGCCAAAGTGACCACTTCTCACAAGTACAGTCATTTTGATTTAAAAGTATAATAGACCTCTGAAATGCTGAAGTGCATAAGACAATAGTAAAGTAGCATAACAGAGAAATGACTTTGTTCAGCTGGACTCAACTAGTAATAGGAAACACAAATTTTTCTTCAAAGCTGTGATTCCAAAGCAAAAGTGAGAAAGTCTGCCTAATATTCAATCCCAAGATGTTTTAAAAACACATCTGGAGACTTTAGACTGCAAATACACATTTACTTTAATTTCAGAAGTTCATGGCCTCCAAAACCTCCAGAAAGTCAAAATTGATGATTTTTTCTTTTTTTTTCTTTTTTTTTTTTTTTTCCCCTCAAAAGCCTTTTTTTCTGAGATAACAGGTTTTACAAGGGTCCTTCTTAGCTCTTGGATGTGGTTAGGCTGTGTTTGTGGGTTTTTTGTTTGTTCGTTTTTTTATTAAAGCTACCTGCATATGTTCATCTTTTCCTTCAGTGTTTCTTCTCAGCATGTCATCAAATGGGGCCACCTGAGTATGTATCATCTGCATTTTTATGCAGATTATGGGGATGATCATGTTGAACGCAGTTAGAAAAGTTATGAATGAAGACCATCTATCACACTAACAACGGACTATGACAGAAAGCAGGTATGGAAACATCATCCTCTGCTTTTCAAAAGGTTTATTCTTCCAAACTACAGCTTTTTTAATCTTGACTGCAAGTTTGCTCAGAAACTTTTCCTTCTTTTGTGACAAAGAAAAACTGAAAAGCAACAAGCAAAAAAAAAAAAAAAAGACAAAAGTAAGAGGCACAAAGGAATGCAGTCAAGATACATTTCTACAGCATAAAGTCATAAAGTCAACTTAAGTCAGTTCTGAGTTTAGCTAAGTGCAAGGCTTGGGAATGCTTGGGAGAGCAAAGGTTTAGTTCCAGGAGTCCATCCTGATCATGTCCCATTTCTGTGGGATCAAACGCCCTTTGGCATACCAGTTTCCATAAATTTGCAGTCAAATAAGACATCCAACTTGGCTATTACAGCACTGTCTTGGGACACACCCCTGCATACTCCAGCAACAGACAAAGATAGGTTCTTTTCTCTTTCCTCCAACCCAAATACCATCTCAGAATATGCAGGAAGAAAAACTGCTGAATCTCCTTTGATTTCACTCTCAGTAGACCTCACTGTATACCACAAACCGTTTATACCTACGATAATAAATTCTATGAGCCTGGATTTGTTTTTCAGCCCTGAGGCTAGCTAGCCTAACATAGCTTGCATCCCCATGGATTAACTCTCAACTTCAAGTGATAGCTGCATCCAGCTGTCTACAGGGAATGATCCAGAGCCTGGAAACATAACTGGGAAGCATATGGGGGACAGCTACCTGACCAAGACCAAGGTCTGTCCAAGACAATACTAACATTTAACAGCCTAGGTGCTCCCACGCTCTCATCCTGGTTAGCACAGCCACAGTCTCCATTGCCGTAAGTCAGTATTTTCACAGAAAACTGAGCTACTTTTCACAATGCAGTTCAGAAGCGACCTGAGGAGGGCATTTTCAGCCAAGCTCAGGGCGATCAAATCAAGACTGCTTCTTCACATAATTATCTCCCAAAGACCATTGGGCACCCATAGCTAGGTGGTCTGGCACTTGTACAACTCTACATGAGCACAATATCTACTTAGTTCACCCCGCTCTTTCTAGCACAGCCACACTCAAAGTTTCCTTTTCTGCTCCAAAATGTGATTGTGCTTGTTATTTCTTTATTTGCATATAAAAATGCCATTGTGTCCTCCACTGGCTGTTCTAACAGTTTGGAAAGTTCTTCTTTCCAAACATCTTCATCTTCTAAGAAAATTTACAAGCCCCGGCCCTTGTAAATGTTGCCTTTCATATCCATCGTGCTGTCCCAATTATCACAAAGTTTCTTCTCAGCATTTTGAGCACACTCTATACCTCACAACAGCCACATGCTGCCACTGACATCAGCATAAATTAAAAGTCTTTTCCTCAGTGGGAATGATGCTTTAAACAAATGGCAATAACTATAATAAACTCGAGGAAAAGACTTGAAATTTCTCCATGACCTTCCTGACAAACTACAATAATGGTCTGAAAAGCACAGATGTTTTTCCACTAAGTTTTTACAGTGTTTATTTTAAAATGATTTCTTCTTTAAAAAAAAAAAGAAAAAAATCATGTTGTTTTCCTGTTGTAATTTCTGTAAAGCAGATGTGACATCTTGAGCTTAAGGGCTTTAAGCTAATTTCAATAGCTTAGACTTGATGCTGTTCATGCAGCACAGAGAGGTCTCTTGCAGTAGAAAAGAATCCACTGTGTAAAGGGAAAAAAAAAGTCCCCTGGGAGGAAAGCAATTGTCCTCACTGTATCGGTGAGGAGACTTCAACCTTGGATTTAGTAAGTGGATGTACTACCTAATCCACAACATTTGGAGGAACACAACTGGCTACATCAGTAGCCTTGTACATTTCCAGTTCTAGCAGTCTAAGGCCATTCACATCCATTACTGCAGAAYTGGTTGTTACCTCAGCAAGACCATGGACTCCATCCACAAAAGAATTCCAAAGTTAATTCTTTATCCTAGAAGTTACAAATCTGCATGAAAGTATGAACTAATCACATAGGTTAACCTTATACCTTATAACCTTAACCTTATTACCTTAACCTAGCCAAGTTATAGCCAAGACAAAACTAAAGGTTGCCCCATACCACTCGCATATAAGAAGTTGCTTTTCATCTTGTGTCAACACTAAATTCTTTGAGCTATGAATGCAGAAGATGCAGTAAGGACCTTAACCAAATACATGTCCTATACATGGAATAGATCATGTTAGGTAAGGACACGCACACAAAAAAAAGCCGTTTAAGGGAGCAAGAGTCCCCACACTGAAGTACTTGTGTTTTTCCTGGAAATCTCTAAGAACTGCAAACTCAATTGACAGTTTAAAATAGAAGGAACTAAGAAATGAAAAATTGAAGAACTGGTAACAGTAACATATAGGTAAGTTGTCTTGAGTTATCTTGTGTTTCTGCATGACTCCGGTTTTGCTGCTCCCTGTTGCTCTTTGTTCAATTCCCTTTAGCTACCTCAAGTTCCCTCTGCCAGGCATCCTTCAAAGCTTACAAGTTCTGAGACTCAACAGCCTTCCTGAGGTATGGCAAAGACTAAAGGAAACAGATATGTACAGCTTAGCTAAATGATGATAATTTTGGTGTGCAATTAAAATCAGAACCCGCAGTGAATCTTTCTGGAAAAGCTAGTCATATAAAAAGAAATAATGAAACTAGAAAAAGGAAAATTTACCCAGGAAACCTTAATAATGATGTCAACTGAAACAGTTTCCCCCAAAGAAAGGGTGAACAATTAACTTGGAATAGTTAAAAGGAAGCAATGTGCTCTGATGAGAACATGAACTAGATGTCGTTAACCACATTGTACACCTCTACAGAGATGAGTCAAGATTTACGAAGAACAGTCAAATGGCAGCACACTGCCATTGCATTGACACTTCATTTTTCTTTAAAGTTTTCATTTTAACATCATAGCTACATGAGTCTTCTGAACAAGACCAAAGATACCCACACATCATTGTCCAAGTGTTCAACTAGCAAGAGTGATCTGTGATCTTAGTGWTCTTAGATACCTTGACTGTCTGTGGGTTAAGCTGTAAATTGTCTCAGTGAGGTCCTGAATAACCTCAAAGTTTTCTTTGTAGACACGGTAAAAACTGGAATGCAAGTCACAGGAAAGAAGACAGCACACACTTGTCATCTGACCCTGTACCTATTTTATCTATCCTAAAAGYAACCTTTTCTGCTAAGGACAAGTTGTGTACCATAGCGTTAGCATGCAGTTAGTCATAGATGTTGTAGCTAGCACCTAAAGAAAACTAACGTCTATCTGCACTTTCTTTTTCCTTGCTTGCCTTGCCCTTGGTCCTTCAGGTGGTGTGACAGCACCACACAAGCCCATACCTGATGGGCCTTGGCCACATCAACAGCATCCAATTGCTACTTACTGTTATTTTAGATGCCAGGAAATTCCCTGCTTACTGCAATTGAGTCACAAAACCTCTATGCTGTCAGGCAGGTGGATTGCTGGACAAGCTACGCCGAAGTTTTTCTCTTCTGATTCTCAATTAATAGCCTCAGAGCTTTTTGGACCTTCCTCACTTAATGATTCTCTGCAATCCTCTGTGTGTGCAGAAAGATCATGTTCACAGCTCCCAAGGGGATAACATAGCTGGATGTTATGCATTTATGTACTCAAATTACTAAGCACAGGTGCTAGGAGAAAGAGAGAAAAGCAAGGTGAACACTTCAGAGCTCATGAGTAAATGCGAGATGCTTTAAGTGAAAACAACCTACCATTGAGTGCCAGTCAGGTGCTGCTCAAAAAGGAATACATTTTAAAATACTCATTAATCATCTCTAGCCTGCTGGAAATCTTGAAACAGATGTTCAGTGCAGGACAGATCAGGTGGCTCAGACAGCCCTCAAAGTCATCTGTCTTGGCCTCTTAAGGGATGAGAGGTTGTTTTAGAGTGTTACCTCTGAGAATTCTAGAAAATGGGGTGAGCATGATCACATGTTAAATACAGCTCCAGAAATAGATTAACATACCTCATGTAGGCAAAATGAAATACAGACAACAACACATCCCTCTCTTTGCTCCTCAGGCAYTCATCGCTATGGCATCTCATCACAACTAAGATAATGAGTTTTGCAGAAATAAGAAAACTGGGAATTTCAGAGCTGCCTGGATGGTTTGGATTCCCATTAATTTTCAAGTCCCTTTCACAAGTTCCCCATAAGTTCATATAGGTATATCAAGAATCACACAGCTCAGATCTACAGCAAATTGTCACAAAACTTACTATCTTAGTTCCTACTGTTTAACTTGGAAAGCAGACCATATAACTAGAATGAAGACTTATTTCATTTTCTAGTATGAATCTAGTTCTCACCCTGTCGCTTCTACATACGTTCATAAAGCTGCTGCTGCAATTGAGAATGGCTGGGCCATACCCTCAGCTCTGCGCTTGGTTTAGAACTACTCCTCAAATCACCTTCAACAAAACACTCTTACTGGTTCTCAGCTAGCTCCAAATTTAATGCTTAGTTCAGAATTTTATTCTTTTGCACCTCAAACATCTACATAGAAGCCAGCAAACAGCACAGACTCACAAGGCAGAAAAAAGGCACTTCTATAATCAAACCGAGACCTCCAGCCTCCCTGAAGATTGTTCTCTTCAAGCTGTTCAAATATTGAATAGCTCCAGATACAAGCAATTACCCCTTGTATTCAACCACGTGCCAAAGTTAAACTAATGAAGAATTGTAATATAATATAGTTCCTTGAACCAGCTAAACTTTCACCTGGATTGTATCTCTGTCATATATACACGGACCACCCAAACAGAATGCAGGTAAAGGCTTGAGCCCCTGTTCAGGTAAAGAGAGGGGACTACAGAGCAYGCTGTGGATGACACGATATGTAAAGTTATTCAGAAACACACAAAAAGGGCATGATGACCAGGGCTTTATTCTTGTAAAAGAAGTATTCTCATAAACTGGTTTGTCTGAGTCTCAGTACTTTCATTTGCAAATTGGAGGCAATTCCATCAAAATCTATCTTTTGCTTCAAGATTTTCTGTGGGAGGAAGAGAAATGTAATCCTTTGTTAAAATAAAACTGGACTTTATTTTTGGAAACTGCAAGTTTTTCCTCAGTGCTGAACATGAGAAAAGGAGAATACTTCTTCTAAATAGTCACGGAAGGTTCATTTATCTAAAATTAGCATTATGGTTTGTTTTCAGTAAAGGTCATAAGTCTTCAGTAAATGAAAACTTAGCACTCACTAAAGCTGGTAAGTATCTTTGTATTTTATATTACCGAAAAAAGTTTCAAAGCAAAAGATGTTATTTGAACTTGGCAGTATCACCTGCTATTACAGTCTTTTTCCTTTCCAGATAAACATTAATGTTTGAGACACATAAAAAAAATAATCTATTCAAACACAAGAGAGTTACATTTGTTCGTAGATACTTCTCTGGAAAGTATTTTAAGACCATGTGGGGAGCAGCCAATTAATTTAGCAGAATATTTGTTTAGTATGTGTCATATTAAGGATTGAGGGTCTAGGAAAAAAAAATTGTCAGGATCCACTTAGCTTAAAACAAGGTATTTCCTGCCTACTTCACTTCAGATCACTATCAGAATCTGATTTTCCTGCATTTCTGCATTTTCCACTCCAATGTTTTTCCCTTGCCATTGTAATACAGGCTATGGGTTTTCCATATGATGGCAAAGACAGAAATTTACACGAAGGAAGAGATATTATCATTTACTAATAGCTGAACCAGAGTCTACCAAGTTCTCATCTGGATTCCACTACAAATCCTTTCTTAGAGCAAGTCATTCATGTCCACATCCCAAAAGGTGTTCTAGTATTAAGCTTCCAGTGGAGTTCAGGGTTCACATCCTAGTCCAGAGAATACTTTATGGTTTGCTGGATCAGAACTAACTTGCCTTAATATCACTCTGCAGAGCCTAGTCAGCAACACACCATGACAGTAAAAGAAACTACTATAAAGACTGACAACAAGATTTTCCAAAATACCTTTTAGGAACCCAAGCTGAACGTTCTAGCTGATTCTAAMAGTTGTCTGAAGGAATTTCAAAAGGTAGCTCTGTTTGATGATTACCTTCATTTCAGACCACTCACTTTGTAGCACCGAGAAAAACAACTACCTAACTTCTTAGAGACAGCTCAACTACTAAGACTGTGATTCAGAACTAACTGGTAAGTTAAATCACACCTGAACCAGCAACAACAAAAAAAACAAACTCATGTTTAGCAGAGAGCGCCAGGGGGCTCTGCTTCTTGGCTAAAGCATGCAGAGTATACCTGGTAGTGCTGTGCTGTACAAATCAGATAACATGTTTGGAAAGCCTGGAAACCAGTGCAATAAAACTGAGAACCACAGATGGTTTTATGTGTGAAAAAAATGGACATTACCACCTTATTTTCACCATTATTATTTATTTCCTCTTCCTCTCATGAGATGATAAATGCAATAAATTCTTCAGGTGAGCCTCAAGGCCTCAAGTGATCTAGAAGCCTGAACGTCCACACCATTGAGGAAAAGTCCTGATGAAGAACCATTCCATGATGGCAGTAGATAATGGAATAGTGGACCACAAATTAAAGACAGGGAAGGATTATCCTACTCTTTTGGGCCTTTAACTTGCTAAAAGCTCTTTATAACTTCCCCTGGCACCAGAAGTTACATAAGGAAAACAAAGCTGTTCTGTATTAATTAAAAAAAAAAAAAATTAAATCAGCACAAAGTCCTCCATTAAAAAGAAGTAACGAAAACAGGAAAGGTTTCTTCATGCATAGCCCATGCAACAACCCTAACAGTCCATCACAACCCAGCTGCACCCTCTTGAAGAGCTTGGTATGCTTCTATGTATAGTGATTAAAAAACATCCTGAGTTGCAGGCAACAGATTTGGCACATGGGACAATTTTAGATCACTAGAGGAAAGAAAACACAGACAAAAACTGGTAACAAAACTCCTACCTTCAACTACTTCCTGGTGCTCCACTACAGAGCATGCAGAAGAAAATACTTGCCCATGAACTCTATGTTCTGGGGAGTCTTTGATGGCATGTRGCATTCGGGGTCATGAATTCCAGCAAAGAGCTGGCACACACTTTTCTAAAGATTAGAGTTGGTAGGGAAAAAAAAGTTACCAAACGAGTTAYTTGGGTTTCTGCACTGCAGTTTTAATCCAACAGGGAGTTTGCCTGCTTTTTGTCACACAAATAGCCTCAGCTGTCACCCCTGTGTGCAACAAAGAAAGGCTGCATTTCACTTGGTTTAAATCAAGTTACACCAGACTGCTTTAAGCTGCGGTAGAATTTAGTGGCGTTTATTCTCTCTGTGCCTCTTAGAAGCATATTAACGCCTTAATGAAGGTTGACAAATCACTTGCTACTCATTAGCCAAGAGAAACAGAACAAAATTTGCATTGTATTTAAATTGACTGCTTGCTGCGTGTTGAAGGTAAGCCAGTTATTCACACYCGTGACAGTCAGAGGCTAGACACATAAGTACGCGCAGAGATGTTCTTTTATGAAAAAAATCAGAGTTAGAAACAAAAATATCTTGGAAAAGTCTCCAACAGACAATACAGGTTCTTCTTCACAATGTCAATTTCAGTTCTTAAATGTCATCTCCAACATTACACCCTCCAACATGTGTGCACACACATGTTCAATTTAAAAATCTTAAAAAAAGAGATCAGCTCTCATCAGAGCCATAGTTCCAGAGACTGTTAAAAGGGAATTCAAGGTCACCTGAGCCACCAAACTTCTTCGCAACAACAAAATGCATATACATAGGACTACATAGGAAGTAGAGATGGAAAGGTCAGTTACCCKTGTTCATATATGCAGTCTACTTTGGAGTTATTTAATTTTTAGTAATTTGTGGTATCCAAATTTTTCAGACAACATGCAATTAAATAAATTCAACTAGAATTTCTTTGCTGAGAATCCAAAAAGAAAAAAAAAAAAATAAGATAAGAGTAGGTGATCTTTCACTCCTTTTACAAATTTCTCAACTTGTCATAGCATATAATCAGAGCCTGGCAAAGAACTACAATTGAGTTGGATTTCATGCTCTCACTAGAACTTCCAGGATGTCTTCAGTTAGATTCCTAAAGGGATCCAATATTTAGATCACATCAAATTTTTTTCAGAAAGCTGCTACTTAATTAATACTATTCTGACTATTCTAAAGCCTTGAAGTATCTTTCGGTTAATGAAATAAGAAGTTCTGTTTAGGAGCACAGCATCTTAGCTTCATGACTAATAAGCAGCCATTCTAGTGAGCTTTCCTGGAGATCCCCGGGTGTCCTTAGGAGAACCCAGGCAGCAGACCTGAAAGACACCACAGCAGYGCACCCCTCAGTGCACTCCCAGGGCTGCTGGTGACTGCCTTGGTCCTACAGCTCTGCYTCAGTTTCACAAGTTGAAAATGCAACAACACAAAACGCAGCAGACTTRCTGTAAACATGCAACCAAGGGACTGCAGTTCTACTAGCTCTGCTGAGTCTGTTCCTCATTTCTGAACCATCTTCTTTGGGAAGGCAGGGATGGTGCAAATGAGATGCGCCTAGGCCACACAGAAAGTATCACTTTTCAGGACTATGTATATACAAAAGTGAATGGAGAAGCAGGGCTTGCAAAGCAAGTGCTTAAGCAATTCTCCAGGTCATGGTCCAAAGGGAGAACAGACTCCAGACAGTGCAGCATTTTGTAGCTAAGGAAAAGCTATCAGTTATATAAAAATATCCTGACAGTTTAGCACACCTGTACTCCAGGCCTTCAGTGAATAACACCACAATGGGTACACAGATTGTGGTCAATCTTTAGATTAATTTTGCTTGACATTTTCCACTTTTTTTGAGGGAAAAAAGTAATAAGATTACTTCCCCTTGAGAAATGTTTTTTCCCTGTAAAGAGTTTATCAAGAATTCTGCACAAATTTAGTATAAAACAATGTAATGCAGTTTTGCCTGCACCTTTCTGCCTACTCTACCCTGGATCTGCTGAAGGCAGTTTTGGTTTTCCATTTCTGACATCCTCTCTACTACTGGGGCTACTATATGACCTAGTGTGGTATGAAAAAAATTATCCCTTTGTCTGAAGGGCTTTGCTTTTTCTGTCCTTCAACTCTAGACGACTTAACTWCAAGCAATACTAACAAAGAGCAGGAATCCCTATCACTAGCTTGTTCAGGTTTAAGGTTGAAATACAACGTGTATAAAAAATGAAGCTGAAGAATTATAAAAGAACACTTCTATCTTCATTTTTTATTCTAATCTTTTCTTTCAGGATTCCCTAATTTTACTGCAGCATCCCCTTACTTCACTGCCAGATGGATGACTAGAATACCTAAAAGAGAACAATTACTAAGGAGATATTTCTCTGAAGGAAATATTTCTTTCCGATCTTCCTGGGCTACGTAGCCCTAACATACGGAAGGAGCTTTAGCACTATAGAAGGCTAATTTCCTCAAGAAAGATGTTACAGGCATGGATGTTACAAGTGCAGTTCTTCCACAGCTTGGTTTACTGAGGTGAAAAAACATAGACAAGTCGATATAATGATCTAAAAGTTTTGACACTTTCACTGAAGCACTGCATGCAGATCCTCACTTGAGTGTTCAATTCCTGATGTTTTTAAGTTCTGCAACTTTATGCTGCCTTAGGACACAGTTGGCTTTACTTGTCTTACAAAGCAATGACACACCCTTATAAAAAAAGGCCAGTACACCAACTCAAAATTATTTTATAGATTAATAACAGGCTTTGAAAAGAGGGCTTACGGTTATTAAAGGAATATGCAACTCCCACGTTAACACAGATCAAAGATAAATAGAATGTTTATGGTGAAAGGAGAAAAGCAAGAGGCAACATGGTAAATTTTTAAAACTGCAAGTGATCTACCAAGAAAACTTATAATTAGCTAGTGGTACTCAGTAATAAAGATGGACTAATATTTGTGTCCTATATGAATATATAGCAGAATTTTGTTCACCATCCTCTTAGTCTGATGAGTCAAATGAAGACAGAACATCAGACTAAAGAGATTCAAGCCCATTTCTAAGTTAAGTGGCCATTTCCAAATACTTCTGTGCTATTCTGCATGATTTTTGTGTTGTTGCAGCTTTCTTACAGTTAGAAAAAGCAATCGATTACTTACTCACTTAAAACTTTTACATACACTTTATACATAGTAATCAGCTACAACCAGTACTGGATGAGCAGTGATCAAAAACAGAATATCCACCCTGCTCCACACACTCCAAGCTAGCAGCAATCTGAGGAACTTACTGAGAAGTGGTTATTACAACTTTCTAATCCGCACCAAAAAGTTTCCTGCTAAGTGTAAAAGACTGTACAAGCCAAAAAGTAGCGGCCTTTTCTGTTGAGGTTGCTGTGGAAGAACAGACTTGACCATTCCTTTCTTTTCAGAGAAGCACTGCCTCTACCATATGTAGCGGTACTTTATCTAGTCCAGGGGTGAACTGCTCTAACRCTGATGTTTTAGTGATCTTTTCTCACAGCTTATTCCAACACCTAATTGACCTTGTTATTGCAATACTTATGCCAAAGTCTAATTTCACTTTTAATTTTTTTAAGTTTTTCTGTCTGCTGAAAAAACTTAATATGCAGAATTACTTAAAACTAGAAATATTTTATTCTGTTTGTAATACTCAATATGTTGCAAGAGACCTACATACCTATGGGRTTAATCATATCATTCCCATGGGATGAAATTACTAGAAGAAAACCTCTGTGATTTGAAAGTGGGAGTTGAATACATTGAACAAGGGTTTAATCAATACTTACCATAGCACAAGAACTTTGGAAAAAGATGCTAAAATGAGCAATAAAGTCACCACACTGAAGATTTCTTAACATTGATCTTTTGTCAACATCAAGAGATTTTTTTTTCCTGCAACAGAAAAGTAATGAGAAAAGTAAGCACACTGAGTAGGCTTTGGGATGTCTATAACTGTGAAAGACAGATGCTTATTGCTCCTGCTCTGGTGTTAACACAGGCTTTGATAGATGTTCTGGGAAATCCTTTGATGGCAAACAGACCGGAGAGCAGCTGCAATCACAGCCCCTCTGAGGGTAACAAATGTCATATGCAGGATGAGACAGTGCTCTCTCCAAGTGCTGTCACTTTCTGCCACCTTTAGCTTTCAAGATATGTCATGGTGCAACCACACAGGGACAGCTATGCTGAAAGCAAGACATCTTCTCATATGGAGGCTGTGCGCTGAGCAACCCCTCTAGATATCCACACGGCCCTTCAGAGTCACCAGGAGCACTCTGAAGGCAGCTCTACTCACTTGCTCTCCACAGAGACCAACTGATATAAACATTTGTACTCAAAATTGTGCCAAATAGAGTTTACATGAGAACTGTCTTCCCTGCTGATCCAGATTATATCCTGACATTTGATTAATTCATAACAAAGCCATCTGTTTCATTAATCTCTCCTGTCATTATTTTACAGTCAACACATATCAGCATGTCAGACAGTTCAGCACTTTCTTATGAGACACTTTTGCACTTTTCTCCAAAATTATTCCCTCTCATTTAACCATATGATATTTGCTAGCATTTAATKGTAAAGGCCTCACTGACACATTGAGCAACATCATGAGTTCGTTTTGACAACAGGTACTTAGCTGAAGAGCTGGAAATCAAAGTATTGCTGTAGGAGTTAATAGAAAATATCTTCATTTTTCAACAAAAGAAGATTTCAGCTTCACAGTGCAATAGTGGACCACCCCCAGAGATCAGGTCTTCATAGATTCATAGAATCCTTAAGGTTGGAAGGGACCTCCAGAGATCATCTAGTCCAACCCCTCTGCACATTCAGGGTCAGGGTCTTACCCTTTGTGTTGGTTAATTCAGGAYCACGTTTCAGGACCCACCATGCCCTACTAAAGTCAAATTGCCTATTGCTGAAACTTAATTATAGCCCATAAGGTAATGGGTGCAGAGAATTTGGCCCTTTCTCTATCGAAAGAATGGAAGCACCCACATAAGTCAGATCAGATCACACTTCTTTATTATTAAAGGCTACAATCTGGTTGATAGAAGTGATAAGTATGGACTGCTCTAACCTAACCAAATTCCAAGCTAGATTTCTCATTTTGCCAAAGTTGTGTTGCCCCTTATCCTATTTGGGAAGTCAGTTTGGTCACAGAAAATTCTGAGAAGTGCTGAAAACCTCTCCATTTCTGTCATCAAAGCAATCAGATTTGTGCATAGATGACTAGCAACCCTGTCACGCCACAGAGATTTGCTGTTAAAACAGCAAACATCAAAAATTTGATGAACACTAGGGCAGGCAACAGTGACACCTGTGTCTCCGGTTCCCCCTTGAGGCAAGTTGTCAAGATATCTCTGCAAGCATCTTTCAGGACTAACCATGTCTACCTGTGACAGCAAGAGGCCTCCTACACATCAGTGCCCAGGGTCATCTAGAGATTAGGCAGCTCCGTAAGAAATTCAAAGTTCACTGCACATCAGTCCAACGATATGTAACCTCCACAACAAAACAACGTTTGAGGCGGCCACGTCAACAACATTGTTAGGAGCTTCATTGAGACTAATGTAACTCTTAACAGTGCGTTAAAGAAGTAATTCACTTGAACACTTATTCCTGGAAACCTTCGCTTGTGTGTGGTAAGATATACTACAACTGGCYACTCATTTCCCTGTACTATTTAGAGTGTTTAACAACTACTATGAATAGCATTTGCTTGCCTAAGCAGATCTCTGATTGCTTTTGCATCTCTTGCAAAAACAGGTATGMCTTACATATCAGAAAAAAATGAACTAAAGATGCCAGAAGTAAATTCAAAGTTCAAGCAGAATTGTAAAAGGGCTGGTGACGGCTCCGAAGTTATGAGCTGACTTGCACATTATTTTTGAAGAACAAATTAAATCTTTATGGTATCTAGAAATAATTCCAACAGTGCCATCCCCAGATTATAGCAAAGAATAAACATGGGATAGGTTATATTGTTCTATACTATTTATACCTGACAGGTGGTGTTGCCCATCTTAAAATCATGCCTGTTACCTTTTGTCAGACTCTAGAGGATTGTTGCTTTCATGTAGGACCCTCTATAGGCAATTTGTAATTGCAAGACATGCAAAATCGTATCTTACCACACACAAGCAAAGGTTTCAGGAATAAGCTTGCTTAGTCTTCTCTCATACAATAGATGCTCCAGTCCTTTAATCACCTTCATTACCCTCCACTGGACCATCTCTAGAAGATCCACATCCCTCTTATACTGGGGAGCCCAGAACTGTACCCAATACYTCTGATGATGCCACACCTGGAATGAGCAGAGGGGCAGGATCACCCCCCTTGACCTGCTGGCAACACTCCTCCCAATGCAGGCCAGGATCCCATTGGCCTTCTTGGCCATGAGGGCACTGCTACCTCATACTTAACTTGGTGTCAACCAGGACTCCCAGGTCCCCCTCAGTGATGCTGCTCTCCAGCAGGTCATCCCCTAATCTGTCCTGGTGTCTGCAGTTATCCCTTCCCAGCTGCAAGATCCTACACTTGGCCTTGTTGAACCTCATGAGGTTCCTCTCTGCCCAACTCTCCAGCCTGGCCAGGTCCATCTGAATGGCAGCACAGCCCCCCGGAGTGTTGGCCACTCCACTCAGCTTGGGATCATCCACAGACTTGCTCAGGGTGCTCTCGTTCAAGTCACTGATGAACCRGTTGAACAGCACCAGGCCCAGGACTGACCCCTGGCCACAGGCCTCCAACCAGACACTCAATGTATTCGTTAAACCTCAAGTTTTTAATCACAGTCTTTTAGGAATCAAATGCTATTTTGCCTTTTCTTCTATCTAGTAATATAAAATAACTCATTAGAAATTAAAAAATAGAAATTAAAACTACAGAAATTAAAACTACAGTCAGATAAAACTGCAGGTGGTAATATCTGCTTTGAGTATCTGCCTAATTTGTGGCATATATTTCTTGTGAAACTTCAGTTATGAGTACATGCTGAGAGTAACCTTCAGAAATGGCAATACCTCCACTTTTCCATTGCTACCTCAACCTTCTTACATGTGTTGCCAAAGTTGCAAGTTGTCTTTACTAGATAATATTAAAGCTGATAATTATGTTGCTTTAAATCATTGAGGTTCTCTTGGCATCCAAAGAAAAAGTATACTCTGAATGACTACGAGCTATATAGGAGACTTTCTTCTACTACCACCAACCTCTCTCATCAGGTTGCTCCACAGAGGGCTGCATTTAACTCATTTGCAAGCCAGGCAACCAAAATACCCAATTTATTATTTCTCTTCTGCTGCTGCCATTTCCGTGACTAAAACACAGGTAACTGTCCATAGAGAGTGGATCAGCTCCAAGTCTCATATCAATTATGCATTAACATCCCTCAAATATTAGTGTGCCCATATATTTCTAAACATTACTCTATTAATAGGGTGAAGRAAGGGTCAGATTTAAAGTGTGAAGAATTTGTCTTTATGGGATAGTTACCAAYTTTGAGAAAGCTCATTAGCTGCTACTGCTTTCACTCAGTACTGAGTCAACAAACACCAGTTAAAGCCATCTCATTTACTTAATAAGCATATTGCATAATAACAGGAATTTGGAAAACATTTTGCTTATCATAATGAAGGGAATTAATTAGACCTCTATGAACTAATATATCAGGGGGACAAAAAAAAAATTTACAGAGTAGTTTCCCACAGAAGGCCTTAACAGATATCCTACTGCTTCAGTGCTAAGAATACTCTCATCTCTTAAATTGCTTAAAAAAATATATATACACAGCTACTTAACAGACTTCACATTAGCAACAATATCCGTAAGACAGCTCTACACTGCATATTCATAGTTTAAAATACTCATTTTATATTTCAAACCAAGTGGCTTAAAAGAAAGAGTGCAACAGTGGCTAAACTTTCAAGGACCTAATCACTTCACAGAATCACAGAATATTTAAGGTTGGAAGGGACCTCTACAGATCATCTAGTCCAACCTTCCTGCTCAAGCAGGCACACCTAGAGCATGTGGCACAGGGTGGCATCCAGGYGGGTTTKGAAGACCTCCAGAGTAGGAGACTCCACARCCTCCCTGGGCAGCCTGTTCCACTGCTCTGTYACCCTAACAGTAAAGAAGTTGCTCCTCACCTGGAGAYSGAACTTCCTGTGCTCCAGCTTATGGCCATTACCCCTCGTCCTGTCGCTGGCCACCAGTGAAAACAGSTTGTCCCCTTCCTCCCTGCATTCTCCCTTCCTGAACTTATACATATTAATCATATCCCCTCTGAGCCTTCTCTTCTCCAGAGAAAAMAGGCCCAGCTCACTCAGCCTCTCTTCRTACGAGAGATRTKCCATTCCCTTAATCATCCTGGTTGCCCTTCTCTGGACCCTCTCCAGAAGCTCCACGTCCCTCCTATACTGGGGAGCCCAGAACTGAACACAGTACTCCAGGTGCAGCCTCACCAGAGCTGAGTAGAGGGGCAGAATCACCTTCCTTGACCTGCTGGCAACACTCCTCCTGATGCAGCCAGGATCCCATTGGCCTTCTTGGCCACGAGGGCACACTGCTCACTCATGGTTAACTTAGAGTCAGCCAAGACTCCCAGGTCCCTCTCTGTGGAGCTGCTTTCCAGCAGGTCGACCCCTAATCTGTCCTGGTGCCTGGGGTTATTCCTCCCCAGGTGCAGGACCCTACACTTGTCCTTATTGAACCTCATGAGGTTCCTCTCTGCCCAACTCTCCAGCCTGTCCAGGTCCCTCTGGATGGCAGCACAGCCCTCCGGAGTGCCGGCCACTCCACCCAGCTTGGTGTCATCCGCAAACTTGCTCAGAATAAGGAATGGGCTGTATGGAAGCAACTATTTTTTGTCGTTGTTTTGCAACTCCACAAATTAGGTTCCTGAAATCAAGGTGGAAGGCAGTTCAAGTACTACCAGTGCTCCGTTCACCCGGGCCAACTTTCTGAAAAAGCTTTTCTATCTGATTGAACTTTTGAGGAAAGCACCAAAGCAAAGTGTAAATACAGTTAATAATTTACTTCTCACATTAACCAGTTTCCTCCACTCCCATTTCCTGTTCTCTAAGGAAGCATAGTGTCCCAAGCATTTCCAGGCCTCTGTACACAACACCAAACTATTAACATGCACCAAGGCCAAAACAGGTTCTCTTCCAGTTTTTCTTTGGGTCTCCAGAATGTACTTCTCCAGAGAATTGTTTCTGCTGCACTTCAAGGAGAGTCAAAACAACCAGATAAGAACCTCTTCCAAAACATGAATCAATCCACCACATCTTTAAAAATAAAAAACCATGTGTCCAGGGGCCAGTAGGGCCACCATCTGCATCTATCCACCTCCTGCATCTACCACACTGAGCAGCAGACACTTTGCTGTCACCAGCTCTACAACTCAGACTTGCATTGAACCTGGAGAGAGGCCAGAGCCCCAGGCCAAGGGCCCTTGCTCTCCCATACAACCACCTTAGCTCTCTGCTATTCAGGGACTGACTATATTGGTATCTGCAGAGTCATAGAAGCAGACAGATAGATTTTTTGGTTTTGTTTGCTTGCTTTCCAAAAGTAACATTGTACCTCACCCATTCTTAGGACATTTTCCAACATGTCCTAAAGCAATTTGATCATATTATGCATTAATTACTTTCCTAATTTTACTTTTGAAAGACAGCATCCTGTTTTAATTATGCAATGCAAACAACAACTAGGGAATTTCAGAAGGAGAACAGCTAGGTTTGACTTTTGGTTTTTTAAAATATAAAAGAGAACCAGATGGTTTTCTTATGAATTCTGTTATATATATTTAGAAACAAATAAACAAAAAATCTGATACAGTTTGTCACTCTAAAAGACAGAGGAGCATAAGGAAAATGCTATTGGACAGTCCATTGAAACACATGAAGTTTCTTTGAAAAGTTAGAACAAATGTTTAAACCCAAGCTTTTCCAAATATTAAAGACATGTCAACTTGTCCTATTGTTATTCCCCCCTAAGCACCAGCATATCTATTTGCATAGCTATTCAAAAACAAATTATAAAACTAAGTGAAACAGAAAACAGGAAAAATACAGCAACATCAGATTTTGGCATGCTTTTCCAGCATTCTTTAAGTCTATTGGAATGCCATTAAGGTCTCTGGGTCTCTTCATGGAAGAGGGTACAGGCAGACCAAGCAAACATGACCAAGTTCTTGTATGAACTAGGTATTAGAAGGTAGCTCACAGGCACCTGTCCACAATTTATGAGCTCTTCTTCTACAGTACATCCAAGTAACAGTAGCAGCAGCTATTTCCAGCAGTCACCTTGCAATACGGGACATTTTGTACCTCTTTCATCTGTTTGATGCTTTCTCCACTATTTTTTAAGAATCCATAAATCACATTGAATCTGTGCCACTTACTGTTTATTGTTGCTATTTATTAGTTGGTATTTAAAGTAGAGTGAAGGTGTACAAACTTTTACTTGAGATGGGACAAAGGCAGTCCATGTTGCAATCCAGCAGCATTTTCTTGAGGGATGTTTGTTCTTGACCAATAAAGATACGCTTTAGCTTGTGTCACAACCATGCAGCATCTGAACAGCTCAAAAACAAACAAAAGCCACCTCAGGACTTGACTCTGAAGAAATAGTAAATAGAAATCATCATATTGCTTTTTTTACTGATATGTATTTTAACTGTTGATCCAAACTGTACCTTCTCATACAAGCATAAGTCCCAGGTGCCTCACTGGCTCAAAATCCTCATAGAAAGAATTCTGCAGGAGTAGAAAAGTTTATAGATGCCAGTGCTAGARCCATACACAGAGAGGACCAGCAGCCTAGAATCACCCTGACAAGTGATCTTTGATAATACTAAAAGACCAAGAAATCACAGRGCCTCTAACTTGATCATAGCTGCGCCTTCTCTAAAGTCTTAAAAGGAACAGATTTTCTGACACTTTTTTTCTTTACAATGGAACTTTAAAATGGAACAACTCTTTAAAGGAGTCATTTATGCAGATGCATTGAGTCTGCTGCTAGAGATGATTTTCTACAAAAGGTGAAAATATCTGAAAAAGAGCACAAAAATTGAGGTAGACACCATTTCAGTGGCACAAGCTGAAGACTAAAGCTCATAAACTGTCTCCAAGGCAGCAGTAAGTGTCCAACAGAAAAGAATGCGCCTTTGCAACTTTGATTCTTATTTCAAAGAAATTGAAACCATACTTAGATGGGATCAAACACTGTTTCACTGGCAGAAGTTTCCTGTAAAGAAAATTTGAACCCCCTACCACCTCCATCATGAGACTACTTTGCTTGACATCACACAAACTGAAATAATAAAATTGAAATAAGGACTGAAGTATATATTCAAGGAGAAAAATCCATATTAAACATCCCTAAACACATCATAAAGATCSAAGTGGCATATAAATGCGCATATACAAAGAAAGGGGAAAAAAACAACAATAAGCATGGTCCTACTAGTACCTCTCATTCAATTTGAGATTGAGACACACTCAAGCTTAATTTAATAGAAGTTAGCATTAAGATTAGTTTTTGATACGAGGATCTGGACACTAAACTGACTTCGGAATGATTCTTTTAATTCTTATTCTAAAGGCCTTAAGAAATCTGATTTGTGTTACAGTTTCTTGAAGCCATGCAAAAAGTGACCTATAGATTTTTATAAATCTTTTCTATGCAGTCATTAAAAAAAAKTGAAGTTACTGATGTTAAATATCCTATAACATGTACATGGATATTCAAAGCAAATTTGATACATGAAGAATATCAGGCCAGTAATAAGAATTTTTCTTTCAAGAAAAGTCTTGATTCCAATCAGTAGAATTCAAACATTTAATGGCTTTTTAATTAGTGAGGGCTGTAGTTTCTCAGTCTTCACATCTTTTCCCTAGACCAGTACTGGTTTATTACTGTTGCCCATTTCTTGCTACTAAGAACAGATGAAAATAAAAACTAAGGAGCTCCACATTTCACTGAACTTAATAACACTGGACAATCAGCTTACACCTTTCTCCCTAGCCTGAAAATCTTATTAAGCCAAAGCAAATTAGATTTGCACTAAAACTATCCCTGAAAGAGACACGGATTAGAATACAGTATTATTTTTGTATGGTCTGAAAAAAAATCATGATAAGGAAGAAAGAAACAGAAAATTTTCCACAATTGCAGTATCAACAGAGGCACACAGGAAATGAAGGAATGGATGCCTGGGGATTAAGGGCATTTCTTCTTCATGGGGATCAGATGATGTTCCCTAACATACGACTCAGGGTAAGCACTCGTCCTTTCAGGGCAGATTTTTGGTAAATCATACTGTATATTTTCCATCTCAAAGTCTGAACTGTATTCATAGAGATACAACAGATCCCATAAGAATGGGCTTTAGGAAAACTATCTTGGAAGGACAGAAACATAAAACCAAGGACAGAAGCATAAAACTAAATTCAAGATAAAAAGCTTTTAAATAACTCCAAGCATCTCACTGTGCAACATGGCTTGAACAGGATTACCTGAAATCAAGAGCTGTACCTGAAAACTTTCTGASGAAAAAGTTGTTAGTGCAGAGATTCAGAAGCTGACTCTTGCACTTCTGTACTGTTGCACATTTAGAAAGTTGCAGAGCTTTCCGCAATTAGTTAAATATTGTCAACATTTCCTCAACTCTCAGATACATAACTATTGATTCTGATCAAAAAAAAATCATACTACTGGAACATGGCAACTTTTAAAAATCTATGCAGCAATCCTATGCAGCCATCTGGGACAGAAAGAGGCAACAGATTATGAAACCAAATCACAGAATTTACCTGGGAGAATGAGAGCCCTTTTTTTTTTTTTAAATGAGGAAAAAGCTACCCAATGTATTTATACTGTGGCAAGTGTTATTTATATTCTCTAAACATACACATGTACCTAAAAGTTTCTGTCATCCAACATTTACTGCCACATGGTTATACCTCTTGTTATAACAAGAGGTATCTAGGCCAGCATTGCCAAAGAAACAGTTAAAATAATTTTCTCCCCCTGCTAATTTTCTCCCCCCCTCCCTCCCCCCAAATATTAAATAGCAGTTGAGAAATTTGTAGAGTGTGATTAGTACATTCCAGGTAATGGATTAAAATGATTTCATAGCTCAGGAATCTCGTAGTGTTTAAAGGATTACAATAGGTAAGTATTACTTTAAGGAAGCACCACATGGGATCACTTATTATGAAGTCAGAACTTCAAATTAAACACATGGAAAAGAGAAATGCTTTGGTAATTTACTCTACGCCTACCTCTAAAATTCCCTGTTTCATCTTTTGTGCTGCCTGCATGGTTCTGTGTCAAATTGTCTTCTAATGCAGTCGTAAGCCCTGTCTGTATCTTGTTATTGCACAGGCGTGTGCCAGGCAGCAGGCCAGCTGCAGGCAGGCGTTTTGACACATAACTGATACCAGCTGATTCTCTGCCTCCTATAGTTAACATGATCCACTGTCGCAGCAGAATCACACTTCACTTTCATATGTTAATCAAAAGCACTCCCGCCTTGCACCAGTACTGAGCTGCGAGAGCTCTGGTACTAACATCAGTGTGCCATTTATTTTTTTAAAATCCTGAATAAAAACTGTTTTACTAATTAGACTAGACTAATTTCCCCTTAGTAGAGAAATTTCCATACAAGATTACAGAGAAAGAATTTATTCAACTGAGTTTAATAAAAAGGAAGAGTAAAAAAGAAAGATACTTACAGGTCTGACATACTTGCAAAGTGACTGAAACAAAGGCGTGAAAAAAAAGACGGCACAATTTCTGCCTACCCATCTCCCAGCACATGATAATTTAATAATAGTATTAAGAAAAAGAGAGAAACTCTTTTAAAAACAGTTATCCCTTTCACACACCTGTACACCTTTCTTTTTGATTTAGACCTCCATTACTTGCATCTCCCCAGATACACACAACAGACCAACAGAGGTAAGAATGGCAACTGCATGTGTTGATTACTTTGCTTTATAGAATTTAGGCAGAACATCACCAACTTCCTCCCCCTGCACCTCAGTGGACGCTAAACACTGCAGAGCTGTATGGACTTGTGACCAAAGAGCCCTCTTGGAGCTCAGGACCTATAGGCCCACGTTCACCTTAGGGTCCATACAAGGCAATTTTCTACGTTGGGAAAGTTAATTAACCATCCTCCACATGCCACAGCATTTGCATGTTTTCAAGCCACATACTCAGAGAACTGCAGAGCTTGAGAATAAAGTCACCAGTCCACAGACAAACCTCGAGAGCTCCATCTCTCAGCTAGGTCTCACTTCAGGATATGGGAATCAGATTCCCAGGAAAGAGCAATGGTTGCTTGGAACCTTTACTAAAATGCTTCTAAACCGAGAAGAGAATCAGCATTGCTAATAAATCCAGTTGAAGAAAAAAAAAAAAAAAAAGGCAGGGAGACCTCTAAATCCTAACTCATCCAACAGAAGGGCCTAAGGGCACAGACACAGCAAGATAAACTAGAACAAACACCTTACCCACAGGCAACAAATAGCAAAAAGCACTGAGACAGGCACAGAGATATAAGGCAGACATACACTGTTCCTCAGGACCCTTTCTCCTCTTTCCAAACCTTCAAAACAAACTCCCACAGCCAACCCACATATCCCATCAACAGCCAGTCACTCACCTTCTTTATGCAGTGCAAGAAAGGTGAAGCTTCTGTACCTGAAAAGTCAGCTTCTCCTTCAGCTTTGTAGATGTAGAAGATTAAACTAAGTATAAGCCAACTATTGCTCTTCTGAGAAAAAATCCCCCACAGAACAGAGCTGGATCCCCACATGCTCTCAAATAAAGGAGCAAATCCTTCACATTGGGCTTGCAAATAGGTCACAGGTGCTCCCACTCGGTTTAGATGCATCACCTGTGTAGCACAGGTGGTAAGAATCAAAGACTAAATCACTACTTAGCAGCACTTTTATTAGTTCAAAATTACAACAGCATCAGATCAACAAAGCTTTATACCTGCTAGAAATATTTTCTTCATATTTTCATTCTACTGTCTTATTTGCAAGACAATTAAAAAAGCTTTTGCTTTTAATAGTAAAGAGAGGCCTTGGCCCTCGGGAATATAAATCCTCCATCCCTCCCTGATAATCTTTTTGGTGCATGACCTAAAATTACACACAAGCTACTATTTTCCTTGGGAAAAAACAAGTTTCCTTGAGGTTCTTTTCTATTCTCTTTACTGTTTAGTCATGAAAATTATCCTAAGGAAAACACAAAGCAACTTGCTCTCCTTTTCTTGCCCTCCAATTCTTATCCAGCTTGCCCAGCCTAAGCCACTTTGAGGTTTTTGTATGTTTTCTGATGTGAACAATKGTAAAATAAGAATTTGTCATTTTCTCTGAAAAATGRTTTTGTTAGTGTTTTCAATAACAGRGTGATGATATCACAATAACTATGACATGCACTGCTGCTCCATGATGTATGTGAAAATATTACCAACACAGCACCAAATAGGACTCTAAGTGCTGTGGATCAGCACACGCCCATTTTATGCTTTATGAAGTCTGGCAATTCTCTTTGCTTAGAGGCAATAGTTGTAGACATTGTCTTAATCTTGATGGATTTTTCTCTGGAAATTGTCTCCTAGAGACACACAAAAGGGGAATTCTGAAAGAAATGAATGCAATTGGAGTAGGAGTCAACAGGATTATWTCTAGAAGACATCAGGAATAGCATTAGTATCATTTTGAAAGATATTGAGAACTTCATTTCATTACTTTAACAATGCTGGAAGGAAGAGAAACTAAAAAATTTGTATTTAATATTTCATATGTTAATTCTATTTGCCCTCCTCTGTCCGTTATAGTATTTTCCTATGCTTTTAGCTGCAAATTCAGTCTGTATTTTATACTTTGATTTGTATATGACCATTTTGATCATGTTTGTAAATCCCTAACCATTGCACCAAGCTGTGCATTCTCACATTTGAGATCACTATCTGAAAGGTCACATCTCACTGTTTACTCATTGTACAGTGGCTGTGGATACAGACACACAAGACATACCATTTGAATCCTGTGCTTTGAGGCATCCCATACTTTCTTGGCAAAACTGTTATCCTCAGCAGGGTTTCCATGCTTCTGGCTGGCATAGAGAAAGCTGTTGTTAGGGTTAGCTCTCAGAATCCATTAGTCTTATCCCATTAGTACATACAGATGACAGGGTTCCATATGTACTTACATTCCCTCCACTCCCTGACGTTTTTTTAATGAGATTTAATGTGCAATATAGCAGGTAAGATGGTAGAAAGTGCCTGTGTCAGGCTGAAAAAGAGTGGTGCTGGGATGGTCTTCTGCATCTTTATTCCAACCTCTGTGCTGAATGAGCTGCTCCCTCAATGCAGCATTTGTCCTCTTTTATAACCCTTTGTACCACATATCTAGTCTCCCTATAAAAAAAGATCAGTCTCCTGTGATAAGTGGCACGCTACTCAGCATCTTGCTGCTTGAAATTCGGAAGTTTCATCTTTTACAAAAAAAACGGAGAAGTGAAATATGACCGTTTTATCATATCTGTACCATCCCTTTTCAGAACTTGCCTCACTCTTGAAGAATCTTTGTATTTTGAGAGCAGAAGCAGAAACTAGTTCAACTACAACCAATTTATCTACCATCAATTTAAAGGTGAGTCCTCTACCATCACTAATATAAATCTTATTTTTCTTACAAATTATCACTACATATTAAGGTATGTCCATCTATCAGTGCCATGTCYGAGTAGCAGTGGCTTCCAGTTAGTTCTCTCCAAATTATGGTTTGATCTAATGTATTTATTGGACAATTTTTTTTTTTGAAAGGACTGTAGCAGAACAACATGTCCTATAAAAACTGGCAGCGAAACCTTCAATCATTAAAAATACAGTACTAAATTTTGCAACATTTTAAATGAATCACAGGACAAATATTTGGTCTGAGCATGATTTCTACAAGCTTGAATTAACTTCTCCCACCCTATTTTCTTGTCCCCTGATGCTTTGATCTTGTGTAAAAGGAAGAATGGAACATAAAATCACTTAGGCAGATATTCTGGCTTCACAGAACATGTTTTTTCCATTTGACAGTTTTTAATGAGGTTTCTGATTTCTTAAAGAACTGCAAAAAGAGAAACTGTGATTAAAAAAAAAGAAGGACAGGAAGAAGGGAAAAGGGAAAAAAGAGGGATATCCACAAGAGTTATAAAAGAGATTTGAAAGTATTCAATTTAAAGTTCACCAAAGCAAGCRTCTCAAGATGTGTGTTATAAGGTGTGCATAGGCTCTATAAGGAGCAGCTATAATTGAACACTAAAAAAATAAGCATGTTTAAATGGTCATAAACTCACCGTTGGCTAAGAAGACTTAGAGTGAAAGCTGAGGACCAAGACGACAGTGAAGCTACTTGCTGCTAATATTGTTTAAATGACATTACTAAAAAGTAACACTAAATAGAATAAACCTAGAAATTAATTTTGAGGTTAGCAAATTGGAATGGCAGATGGAAGTGTGAGAGGAAAAACACTGTGCTGATTAAAAATCATTGAACTAGTATTAGTGACAAGTCAAACAAACATTTTTGCTCTTAATTTTTTTCCTGTCCCTTGCCAYGATTTTCATTGTGTGTGTGTGTTTTTGTTTTGTTTTTGATAGCTGAGCTGTAAAAAAAATTATAGAGCTCTAYCACAATTATCAGTTGTGTACTAGAAAAACAAGGTAAGCAAAAACCATGAGATATCTATCAGAAGGGATACATACATATATTTTTTTTCAAAGTAAATTTCCTTACAATTTCCTTATTTCATTTTTTTCCACTACTAATAACAGTCATTAGTTCGCTGATGACTGCCAAGGCTGTTAAGAAAATGTATTTTAGTATTCTTCAGTTATTTCTTTTCTTATTGAGACACAATAAAAGGCACATATCCAAACCAAAACTTTAAACTGCTCACACATTTATGCTCTTCTAATTTTATATAAGTAAAATTCCTAAAAGAATTAAAAGTCACGATAACTGTATGTAGCAACTACTGTTGCTGTCCTGGCGGGCAGGAATGCACGGATCGCACTCCTGTGGCTGCCTCTCRAGGAATGCAGCATGGCCAGCACCTCTCCCCACTGCACACCTARCATGGAATTTCTGTGACGGGAACCACTGCCCCTGAATGGGCAAAACCTGAAGCTGTTCTAAAAAAGCGTGAATGATCATTAGTTACAAGGAGAGATTCAACCTCACCRGTTTTTCCCATCTTAGTGAGATATGGGGTAGCGGATGGAGAAGCTGGTTTATGCCTGAGATGTACCGGTATTCACCAACACGCAGATGACTTCTGCTGGGAGCAGCAATGCTTGGTTCTTTCTAAGCTTGTCTGGAGCTCTCAACTAAATAAAGCAGGAATAGGGGAGAGTTCTTTGGCACCATTAACAGAAATTAAATGCCCAACTGGGAGTAATGGATCTGGAACCTAATAACAAAGATGAAAAATATTCTTTCATGGCCTTGAAAAAGCTGTGAAATTTCTGTGTCTTCTCTGCTATCCTAATTGCAGAACATCAACACTTCTTTTTCTCTTCTGTATGTAGAATACATGACCTAATAGAAATGAGTACCAGGGGAAAAGAAAAGGCACTTTTAAGACTGTCTTTCCATCACTGACAAAATATTTGTCTCCTGTTTCTTGAGACAGGAAGTTTAGAAAAGTGTTGCTTTTTATCCTTTCAATAAATATGTTTCTCTCTCAATTCAGACTATTAAAAGTAATAAGAGAAATATAATACAACTTTAAATGAGAATTTATATATATCACATGCTTTATGACAGCTGCTTTTATTTCACTTTAGATTAACAAAGCCTTTATATTGAGTCTTTGGAGCTGACCTTACAAAGCAACAATCCCATTAGCCCTGATGCACATGTTTCCTATTTAATACTTCTGAGGTAACATTATTTGGGAAAGTGAGAGAAATCAAAATGCAAACTTGCAGGAAAGAAAAAATGCRTGTCCTTCTTTTGAGCACATTTAAAGTCAGCTTGGATACTTGAAAATATGAACTGAGAGGCCATGATCTTGCGAAGAGCTTCTTAATATGATCCCAAGAGTTACAATGCTCAGCTTTCCTTTAGTATGCCATAGCTCACTGTCATTTCCTCTCAAGAGGCTGAACATACTTTATCATCTCAATTTGAAGTGAAAGGTCTCACTTACATCAGTGTTATTTCAGTTTTAACCAGCATAACTCAACTCATTTATAACAATACTCAACCAAAAGAGTGCTGCTGTAGTTGCACACAGGAACCCAACAGAATTATTCCAGGGCACAGCACAAACAAATTTAATCTATTAGTCTATTATATTTGCAAGAGGCATGAGGTACATTCTTGCATGAAAATTTCAATTAAACCTAATGATATTTTGACATTTTCTGGCTGCTCAATGCAAGAAAAATGTGCTTGCTTTTATCAGGTTAAGCTTACCAGTGCCGTGCGCAAGCCCTCCACTCTTTTTGTTCTTTTCAATACCTCCATGTATTTAAATCTGTTTAATGTTCTTAAAAGACTTCACATCCACAACTTCATCCAAGCCATCCATAATGCTCAAAACACTTTCTACACTCTTTTCAGTCAATGAATCTAAAAAGCAACAGACCACAGAGCCTGAAGGATTCAAGTGCTCAAATAGTATGACCAGATGCAGGGAAAAGATGAACAACATGATTTCATAACCACTGGTTGTTGTTTATATCCTAAGATCCTGAAAAAAAAAAAAAAAAAGAAAAAAAACACCCAGAAAAACTGGATGCACAAGAAAAGGATAAAATCTGTATGATTCAAAAGAGGAGCCAATGAATTCAGTGATAGAACTCCCAACAATGCCGGGGAAGATGGAGTAAGCTTCCTRCAAACATATGGCTTTCCACTCAAGTCCAATCACCCTTTCAAAATACCCTTCTTCTGCAAAGCCTTCCAATAGTGATGATACAAGATCTGCTAGAGCTGCAGTCAGATTCAAAATTCTAGAGAATATGACTGTATTGATATCTATATCCAATTTAGAATGTTTTTTTTTTAAAGCAGCTGAAAAGTTTGTTACATCCATGTTTAAGTGCTTAAATTCACAATCTTAATCCAAGACTGCAAGACTTTTCCCTTCCTACCGATTCAAATAAGGCTTCTTGGATGCTAAGCACTGCTGTAAATTAGATCGCATATTTAGAAGGCAAGATGATGAAGGAATAGTCTGCTTCTGAGCACTCACCTTTAATATTCTTGTCCTAAGCCTCAGAAGTGGTAGCTGCTTTTTGCTCCAGGACCAATGTTAATTCTCAGAGACCGAGCAGTAGCTGCAAAAYAGCCTTTCCTAAGCTTGCAGATCCTCTAAAATTATATTTCAGGACAACAGATCCAAGTAGACACATAGGTTTTCTAAGATGGTCAAAAAAATAAGCATGTTTATTTTAACTTGCACAAAAACCTGGGGCACAAGAACTACTGAGATATCTCCTGGGTGTTTTTTAGACTCACATTATGACTCTTCCAACCAAGCCGTGGTCTTCCTACATCACTCATTTCAACCACATCCTTCAGCTCATAGCTTCTCCCCTACTTCATGATATCTTTTCCTCACTTTTGCAATCCTTTGTGCTTCTCTGCCAGGCCTGCAGACTTGCAGCATTCCCTTATATAAAAGGGCTATATGTTCTTCCTGAATTCTTCCTGTTCGGCCTAGGTAGGGCTTTTTTTCCTCTCCTTTTATTTTTCTCTTGTCCTGTTTAAACACAGTAGTAGGAAAGTGAGAATAGCAAGAGTATGACCTAATTACATTTTTGCCAACACTTGGCTGGTATGCCTTGGCAACATTCCATGTCAGAAACTACTCTCCACCTTTTAAAATCTGCTAAAGTATCCTTTGGTAAATTTAATCTCTTGCTCTAGATTGCAAGAGTGTTGAATAGTATTTCTATGTACCATTAAACATGTGTTGTGTTTCACTGTAGACATGACTGAACTGATATCCACGTCTAAATTTGTGTTTCAGTCAGGTTGAGGATAAAATCACAGTGTATTCAGATCCTAGGCATCTAAAAGGTGAAATACTATAAACCAAGGCCACTTATGTGCAGGCGCTGACCAACACTACCTAGCATTTTCTACTCAAATTAGAGTCTAAATTACCACATTGTCCTTGTACCGATGTCCACAAGGCTAATATCACTGCATTACAGTTCCCGTTACAATTTTTCTATCACCTTTTTGTTTGTGATTAAATACAAACTGTGGAACATTCCCTCTTTCCTTTTTTTCCCATCTCTTCAAAAGCTGGTATTGTTATCATTAAATAGTATAAAGCAGGCCAACATTTAGATCTCTGCAGTATTCTTCATTTGAATTGGTCATTTTTGTTTTGTTCTCTTTGATGTCTAGAAAATAACCTTCATGTTGTTTGCATTCAAAAGCAGAATAAAAAAAATCTGATTCTTTTGGTGTGCTATGAATAAACATGGACATGTTGGGGACAGGATATGCATACATGCCACTAAAATTAAAAGAGACTAATTTGTTGGCAATTTTATAATATTCCCCAAATGCAGAAATTCTAAACTGTGGGAAGTCATATGCGTAAGTCCTCTTTTCAGCTGCCAGGGTCCACAAGCTGAGYGTCTTTCATAACAGGGATTATCATGAGGAGTGAGAATGCATGCCAAAATTGGTGGGCTATTGTCAAGGATGTAACAATACAGACTAGTCACTGCAAACCAGTGCGCCCTTCCTATAGCCATTCAATCTCCAATCTATTAAAGCAGTCCTTTACTCTGACAGATCATAAGAAATCATAAAGAAATAATGATTTCTTATACCTCCTCAGCATAACACTGGTAGAGTTGTTGTTCCTGACATATTTATTTATAAAGCCTGCCAGTTCTACACATTCTCTCACAAGATTTACAGGGGAAATAAAGAATTACAGCTTTAAAGGGCATTTCTTGCTGTTGAGAAATTTGTTACCTGTTTTTACAGAGAGGTTATATTTTCTGAAGAACAGGAAGAATACTGCAATAATGCTGCAGTTACCAACTCCAACAAGCTGAATCCTTTATGATACCCTGTCAGTGTCCAGCAAACTGATAGATGCTACCAGCAAAACATGAGTTTTATACCACATAGTTTACATGATGATACTGAACATGGAATATATAACCCAGGGATAGACTTCTCTTACTTAAACAGGAATACTTCTCACTCAAGAATGGGTCGTTTCTGAGGAAACTGGCAATATAGCCACTAAATCCAAGCTGTATACATGCTAAAGAGAATATGCTTTTCTAAATCAGGATGGATTTATCATTCTGCTAGAACAGAACAAAAAACACAGGTTAAAGCCCCAAACTGTCACAAGATAACACCCAATGGACGTAATCATAGGATCATAAAATCAAAGGACAACTTAAGATGCAGCCCTTCAACAGATGTGAAAAATGGCACATCTTTTGCACAAATGCAGTAAAAATATATAATCATTCAGTTATTCAAAGCTGAAACAGAAAAATGAAAACATATTTTCTCCTTACAGGAAGATTACAAATTAAGACAACAAATTGGGTCTTGTGAGGTTACAGAAATGCTGACAGCTCTAAGTTTTTATTCTTGCATTAGGGTTTTTCCCCCTCGCTTTCCTGCCTTCCTTTTTTTTTTTTTTTAATATGTTCTCTCATTGGAAACAAATAAAATTTCTACAGAAAGAGTTGTGGGTGTAGGCTTAAAAAATAATTTGAACTCATTTGTTCTTCATGGCCCATAAATCACTCTGCTAAGTTTAAAGGAAAAAGATAGATTTTGTGAAATTTTAACTGATGATAAAGGCAAAAACCATTTGAAATGTAGGGTAGCGAATGCAAAAACATGAACTCGCCGTGAAGTTTATTTTTTCCATCTCAAAATTAAGCTGCATTTGAAGCCTTTAGTTTGTCCTGCTGGTTCGCTTAGCTGGTAAATATAAGCCTTTGTTAGCTTTTTGGAATTCATCATTTGGCTTCTCTGTTCTTGTGGCTGTTGTCTTACGAACTGCAGTGTCCTGGATGCCTGTGTTCTGATAAAAGGCCTATTAAATATTGCATGACAATAATTTATAGCTAACTTTCCACCAGCAATATTACATTTGCATTGTGCTAAAAATGGAATACTCTCATCTCTCCCACAAAAGTCAGTCTCAGCATGATGCCACATTTTAAACTCTTCTCATGGTTTAGTGCACTGTTGTAAAATACATCAGAAACTTAACTATTTTRATAAAAAAAATTAACTATACAAAGGGATGACAATAATTAAACAGAGATTGTTGATTTCCACAGAGCTGATAATTTACCAAGGATAATAACAATACTTGTTAGGTTTTGAAAATGTAATGCAGCTCAGTCGGCCCCCTTTGTACGAGGAGGTTTTATGCAAGGAGGTTTCAGCAGCGAGTAGCTGACTAGCTGGTGAAGGGAAGAAGCATTTTGATTACTTAAGTCCATGAAAGGCAGGTGAGGATTTTTGCCCTTTCATCTTCTCCTACAGAAAGGACACCAACTTGAAAGTATTTAAATAACTTTACAACTTGAAACAACTTTAAATTGCAAAGTATTGAGAGATATATTCTCTTACCAGGGACAGAAGGCATTGCAGTTAACTACTGAATCTTGGGCTCACAGTTTTAAACCACACACCAGCTTTTAACTGTATACTTTGCACCCTTAAAGTGTGTGTGTGTGTGTGTGTGTGTGTATATATAATGTGCATTAAAACTAGTCATAGTTTTAGTGAACAATTCCACTTTTCTGAACAACTTCACTGCTAGAGCAAGACACACCGGCTTGTAAAACAGCTAATTTTGGCATTACAGATTCTATATCTTTAAACCATGAAGTATATTGGAAAATATCTTCAGATTTCACTTGTTTAGAATGTTTAAAACATAAAAAGCATCTGCTTCAAGCTTCATGTCCACAAGCTATCATGGTTATCAGAAACAAGAAAGGGTAGTATTTCTGAATAGTATTTCAGTTTCTTTATTTATACTATTAAGAAATACTCGATACAACAGAGCAACTTACCTATAAAGTGTAAGTACAGAGAGAGAAAATTTGGAAATTAATTTGAATTTAAAAATTGTTACTATTARGTATTGGAGTCCTTACACGTGTTGTATCCTTATAAGTAAAATCACTTCACAAAGTTATTCACAAAATAAGAAAATGCCCTGAAWACACACAGATGTCCATGTTACTGGGTAGAAAGTCATTATTTTTACACTTAAGTGGAAATTCTATATGCCCCATATTCCTCACATCCCATGAAATATGACTTTAATGATCAGAGTGCAGATGAGTAGCAACTGCAAGCAGTTCAACCCTGCATATAAGTGCAACTTCAGTCGTTATTAGAACTAAAATGACAATAACCTTTCCAGGTATCACAGGAATATATTCAGAAAGTAATTCATAATTCATCTAGGACCCAGTGCTGCATTTGACATTAAAATTTCTTCTGTCATAACCAATGCTGTTACTGCCCTACAGAAATCCACTACCTTCATCGTAATCTATCTCATCACATGTTTAAGAGAGACAAATACACTCTATTATTTAGATAAGAAACTGAGAAATTGGCAAGGAAGTGAATGAAAGGGGTATTCCACCTGCCTCAARGGGTCAATATCAAATACTATGGAGCTCATTCATGTAGGTGTAAGGAAAACATTTTTCTGTAAGCTTATATTCTTTTCTACATTTTCATACTTTCTGGTTATTGTTTCTTTTCCAAATACCTGCCCTTTAAATCAGCAGTTTATAACTTGGTTATTTTTCCTTTACTGTTACTGATACATGTATAGTCATACTTTTAAGAACCCTTTTTTGCTGTTATTGCTTGGACATTTTGCATATTTCCCTATGAAGTACTGAAKGCAGAAACACATCAACCTTATTGCAGTCCTATAGCCAAATCTGCCCATTACTGATATACATAGATACACACACACACACACACAGTGACTTCATGCTGAAGAAAAGTTTTGTAGCAACCCAGCTGAAAATAAGTCGGTTTAAATATCTTTAAGCAATCTGTTCAAGAGAGAGCAGAGCACAATATGGTATATTAAAAACATTCCTTGTATATTAAAAAATCTGATATGGTGCCATAGGGGAAATCATTAGCAAAACTGGAGAAGGTGAGGATTAGTAAGCAAATTAAAAATTGGCAGCCTGTGACAGTAGGTGTGACAGGCCCCACTGCGCCACACATCCACCAGCGCCCTCCTCGTCTCGCATCGAACCAGTCCAAGAGCCGGCAGGATGAGGCTGTGCTCCCGGGGCTGGCCACGCAGCAGCACTGAGAAGCAGAGTGCTCAGAGGGACACCATCTAGGAAATCCCTAGGAAATGCACACAGGACATCAGCAGCAGAGGGACTGATCCAGGTTAGCATGTCAAAAATACTGGTTTCTAATGTGGTATTATCTCCTATTTGAAGAGGACAAAGGAAAAGGACAAAGGTGGTCTCAGTGACTCGGTACAGAAATACTAAGAATATGAAGGAATRGATTTAGCAAAAGGGRAAAAAAAAAAAGTGCTTTGAAGAAACACTACGATACTCCCTGTGAGTTTTCCTTTAATGACAGAAAATTTTGCTGTGAAAGCAACACAAAAGGAACAGAATATCAACAGACTGTCCTATGCTCCCTTCCAGCAGCAACTTGTCTGGCTGTTCTTAGAAATTAAAAGCACAGCAGAACCGAAGCCACRCTGACTACATACTACATACACACAGGCACTACATACCTTCCTGGATTTCTTACGCCATTTGCGAAAGGTAAGAGGCCATCTCTGTGTGCGGTAATCCAACAAACAGCCTCACTGGGTTTGAAATTCATCAAAGCACATCTTAAATTACTTATTATGGCATCATCTTGGGCTAAACTAAGAGCCCACATAGGGAAAGAAGCTGCAAGGGATGGGAAGGCGTGAGAACGGAAAGACGACGCATGGTAAGATACCACATGCCTAGACAGAACCTACGTTATTTCAATTTACAGCTATCTAGTCTGCTTGGAAGACACTCAGCAGGAGCCTGGAGAGCTCACTGCGGCACCAGGAACCCACCAGGCTGACTGCAGCACCGCGGCGGAGCGGCCCTTGTAGCGACAGGCTACACTGACCAAGACGCACCGGAGCGTGGATTGATGCTGCAGCTATRGGCAAATCCATCGCGACTTGCAGATGATTTTGTTTGATCAGCCTTGTTTTTTCAAAGAAAACTAAAGATGCTGAATACTCAAACTCCATTTATTTTCAAGGAGAGTATTAGGGGCCTTATTCCTTAGATCCCTGACAATTCCTCTCTAGATTTACTTTGGTATTTCTATGGGAACAGTACAGAAGTTTCTTTAAAACTTACAAGCAGCCTTCTGGTCTGTACCAATCCATAATAAGTGTACTTTTGATTTTCTCTTTGCCATAAAGTTAACTATATACAAAAGAACACAAACAGGTTTCTCAACGACAGTGCTAATAATCATCACAGGSAATTCTGTTACATTCTGTGCTTATTCTCCACTAATTCATACTCCTAGAATGACAGTAGATTGACAACTTCATTTCCAAAGCCCTGTAAATAAATGTGATCAACTGAAATAAAAAAGGAGGGAAAGTAGAGGTCGCTCTTACAAAGAACCATATATGGGCCAGTAAATAAACCCTCTTTATTTCTTAACCGTTCCTACTCACTACTGTTGTTCAATCAATGTGCTATATTATCTTTATAAATGAAGAATTGTTTACTAGGCATAAAGAGRGAAAAATACATATCCCTTATTTCAGAAGACCTATGATGACTGCTATAATTATTCTATATTTGCTAATGCTTTAACTCACCTTCCACTCAGCATTTTATTTCAGCAGAGGACTACAGCAACAAGACCACAGCCGAGCCTGATAATACCTGTGGAACAGGCTGGTGCTGCCACCTTGGGGAGGACTCCTTCTGCGTACTTTGAGGAGCCTAAGCAACCATCATGAATACGTTTCTTTTTGTTGTTGTTGTTGGTTTGTCTTTCCTCCCATTGTATCTTCACAAGTCTTAAATACATCTGTTCATGCTGTCATAAGATCTTCCAGATGTGTCCCACCTCTGAGCACATTACAGTACTGGAAAGAAATGCCTTTTTGTAAGGAAGTTGTTAAGTTGTAGACGCCCGTAGCAGRGCCTTATTGACACTACACTTCACACCATCTTGCCAGCATGTGAGTCCTTCTCTGTCTCCAGCACAGCAAGCTGGGTTCTGCATACAACACCCCCATGTTCCAGGGATTTTAGCCTTCCTGGTGATTCTGGATCCTTGTCTGTGCAAAGCTTAGAACATCTCCTTAGCAGGCTACTGGCTCACTGAGATAWGACTGCTAAGACCCACACTGCCTCAGATAGAGAGTTACTACTGAGTTCAGGCCTGGCCTGAAGAAATTTCCAAATTGCACTGTTATAATTAGATCAAAATCAAGTTCTGGGCAAATTAAGGGAAGCATCTGGATTTAATGGTCACAATATCCTTAAGCTTTATGAGACTGACCAACTGTTTCACTTTTCAAGTGAATGACCCTCCTTTGCTGTTGTTTTTGTGTTTGCATGCACTAGCAGATGAAGGAACCTTGCCACATACTTTATACTCAGGGACACAAAGCCTATGGAGGACTTAGTTGCATGCAGCCCATACACCTGTGAGCTGCAYCTTTTTTTTTTTTTTTTCCTTAACCTAAACCTTGCAGTAGGTGCCTCAGCTACTCATACAATACAAGGAAAGATTGACCTCACCTCTCACCAGAACAGGAAGGTCCAAGAGCAGGGAATTATCTAAAATAAACAGCCTCTGCAATCTTAAAAAAATACAGCACATGGATTATTGCCCAGCTCTCTAGAGCCAGGTAATACAGAAATTATAAGCTCATGTAAATATAGATGAGGAGGCAGTAAAGGCACTAGTTCATCCTCTTCAGCTCCTGCCCTCTGCCAAAGCACTGGCTTTGCYTGTGGTGCCACAGTGGGAGATGAGAAACTTCTGCAAAATCTAAATCTCACTCCATTACTACAAAGAGCAGGAGCAGCCCCAGCACAGCAGTAAACTCACCAGCTCACATTGGAGGCAATGCCCCTGGGCTCCAGAACATCTTTCTCTTTTCTCCTCAGCACAGAGGGCACACGTACCAGCTTCTTATGCAGCTTCTGCAGAGCATAAGAACTGGTAGTGGTGCAAACCTGTAGGGWTTTTTTTTGCCAAATCACAATTATCTTCTATATTTGAATCCATTACTGTTTTCAGACAAATGCCTTCATGCTTGAATTAAGTTTAAATCAGATTTTGAAAGCATCACAAATATTACTTTAAGTGCATATGCACATACATAAACACACATTCAAGAACATGCAGCACTGAAAACAAAATCCTATTACCTTCAGTTTCATGTTAAATTATCATATTAAACTGCTAATAAATTTATATATCTGTCATGCATACCAACTTCATACAAGTAAAAAAACCCTTGTACTATTTACAGGTAACTAGCAAAAAATTAATAGACAGCTCAATTACTGACCAAGCATATCCAATGGGATTARGATCTATTAGTAACAGATTAACCAGAGTAATGTGTACGTAACAGTCTCATTGCGGTACGTTGCCTCTACTGGTTTCAAAGTTCATGTATGAACTTTTATTATGCAGGACAAATGGTATATGAATGAAGTCCGAAGAAAAGAAGCATTTAAAGGAGAATAAGGTAAAGAGCATACAAAATTAATCTAAGGATTTAAGTCTAGAGTGCATAAAGAAAAAAAAGGGAAAAGCACTGCATGATAAAAGCACTACAGAATTAAAAATGGAATACATRATTGCATGTCCATCTTAAGTCATATTATTATGTTACAGGAACTGAATACAAAGCACATTCAGACTGACAAATTACTGAAGACATTCACTTCACTAAGGTACCATTTTGTTAAAGGGAATACACTGCTATTCATRTTATGTGGAATTGATCTCTGTAATACTCTTGTTTTCTGCATTATGAATCTTTTAAGAAAAATCATCATATGTAGAATTCAATATTGCTTGTAACCAAAATATGTTAACTAAGCAACTCTTTCCTGTTGGGCATGTTACTCAGATTACTTCAGAAGATTCTTTTGGGCATGGATTTAATATGTGGGAGAAATGCTGAACTGCATGTGCAAGAACCTAAATAAATTAAAGGCAATCCATAGGATAATTCTGAAATCACCTACAGTCTCTGTAAAGCTACATAAACACAATAGCTTAAATAATCTTTCCATACTTTCTGGGATCATTGATAACTTAAAATCAACTACTTGTCCTGAAGTATGAGCTTCCATCTCAAAAATCTCTGAATTTAAACAACCAATATTTCTATGATTCTATGAATATTTCTGCTAGACATTAATGTGCAACAAAACTCCTTCAGATACTAATTACACGAAAAAAAGATGAAAAAAATGAGAGGATTTACTTCCACTTATAATAATCRGAAATAATACTCACATCTCTTCTCTCCATCCACCTGTCTGCGCTTTTCTTTCACACTAGTTACGTCATAGCAGTCTGAAATATTGTAAAAATGTCCAGAGTCTCAATCTGAACCAGAGTTAGAATTCAGAGCATTGGCTTATTTCAGGTCTTCWTATTTCATTAAGATAAGCTTTCTCTAATTACCTGTATCAGAAAACTCTGCTGGATCATTTTCTATTTCAAGTTTGTATTTGAAACTCAGGACAGACATACTCTAAGCTGTTCTCTGTTGTAAAAAGGTGCTTTGTATAACATAAGCTTTCTTCATTTTCTTAAGCAGGTAAAGATTTTCTTCTTGAAATGACATTGTTTCATTAGAGCACACATTTTTCACCATTCTTTTCTTCCTCCCGTTTTCTGTTGTTTTCAGTCACTCCCTGCATGCCAATGCTCTTTTACTCAGCTGTCTCCCAGCTCCTCCCTTCTCTGCTTTTTGCTGCATCACTTTAGTATGTATTTGCTTTAYCTGTTCCTCAAACTCTTGCTTTATCTGTTTGGTTTTTCTCCCCCAAGTTCCCATAGTGTGGATGCTAGGCTGATGAGTCTATTAGGCTATGGTCTCATAGCTCTGACACCTTCTCTGGCATCTCACTACTCCTAAAAAAATAGGCTGGAGGAGGAGGACATCAGATGAAGATCTGTCCTTGCATCAGACCAAAGGGCATGTGTTGTGCTAACTGTTTATCCACACTGTGCCCTCAAACATTTCAGGCAGGAAAAGTCACTCAAAAACCACTGAATTTTGCTATTCTTTTGTATGTATTTTCTTCAAAGTTGCTAGCTGAAACAGCTCATGTTATTTGTTCTTTGCTTAATGACAGATTGGTGGATAAAAGCATACAAAATGGCAGAGGGCAATGACATGACCATCAACTTTCTTATGCTTGGAAGAACTCAGACTGGTAAAAGTGCTGCTGGGAACACACTGCTYGGCAGCTACGACTTCCAAAGTCACCTCTCGCCAAGCTCCGTGACCACACGCTGCAGCCTGGGACGCAGCAGTCGTGTTTTAGGGATTATACGAAGGAATGGCTGCGAGCTTGCTCTCCGCATTCAAATACTTGACACTCCAAGCTACCCCCACAGCAGCCTGAGCAAAGAGCAGGTACAGCACGAAGTGAGAAGAGCGCTGGCTCAACACTTCAGAGAGGGTCTACATCTAGCTCTTCTGGTCCTGCGGGCTGACTTGCCTCTGTGTCCTGATGACAATGARCAGATAATTCAGTTCATTCAGGTAACAACAAATAAGTAAACAGATGTTTTGGCRTAACTGTAACTCTTTTCTTCAGGTAAAAATGGAAGATGACTCTGAGAACTGCTTTACTTGTTCCTCTAYGGAACTCTATGGAAGAGTTAACTGCAAAGGCAAAACAGAGAAGTACATCTGAAAATTGGAGCACTTTCCAAGTCAGAGGTCTAAACATATTCCATTCAGAAATCTAACCCCGTGTGTCATAGCTACACTTACACTAAATCTGAGAACACAAGAGGTAGGAAGAAGCATTATTGTTCTTGGACTTAGTACAAAGAAATTCAGAAAACTAATTTACCTATTAAAATAAACTTCTCAGGAGCTACATTTGGAGGTTTACTATGGCAAGTCTATTATGGGATGCAGCTAGAACTCTGATTGGTACTCTACAAACTGATGATTCTCTCCTTCAGCACACACTGAACTTTAAAATTCCTTCTCCCAAGGGCTTGATAAACAAGTGTAAAAAGATAAGTGTAAAAAATACTTATTTAAATTAGTTAAAATTCTTTCTTTTTTAAAGATATCTAACTCAACTATACAACTATCATTTTCCTTATTTATGTAGATCTTGTTTTTATACAAAAAACAATCTGAATCAAGAACTGCCTGTTCAATATGACCACTTATTTCCATTAAATGTGATTGTCAACATCTTTGAAGGTCAAAAACCCCAGAAATTTCAGCAACTCAGATAGCATGAACTGGATTGCTGCCAAGAACAGAACAGACTCTTCTGTTTATACATAAGTATATGAGGTGGGAGCAGGGAAGAGAGACAAGAAAAGATAAGTATTTAAGATTTGTTTTTCATTACAGGAACTTCTGGGTCCCACATGGAAGGATTTCACTGCAGTTTTACTTACTCATGCAGACAAGGCAGAAGAGGCTGGATTCAGTGAGGATGCTTATTTGCACAGTGCCTCAAATACTTTGTTATCACTTTTAAGCTTAGTACAGCACAAATACATTTTCTTAGACAACCAGAAGAACATAATTAAAGAGGAAAGAGCTACAATCCTAAGAAAGCTCTTGGATTTTATAAGAGAAAATGATCATCAACGGCTTCTACCTAAACACACAAAGGGATAAGCTTTCAGGTACTCATTTACCTGTTTTCTATTGTATATAACATTTAATAGCAATAAAACCCTTAGAGTCAGCAAACAGTACATTCCATACTCATACTATTTTTAGCTTTTAACAGTCAGAAATCTGTCTTTCCAATTAACTGCCTTTCATAGAGTACCTTGCATTATTCACTGCTGCATCCTGAATCCTAGCTTCAATTACAAACATCAGATCAGGAAACGCTCTAAATCATGCTCCTATATGTGAGTCACAAACAAGATTTTGCACTACATCAGATTGTATATTGGAATCCATTCWGAACACAGATCTGAAAAAAAGAAGTAATACACATATATATGATATGGTAACAGGACTGCGGCACTGTAGGGGGAAAGGCAGTCTCTTAATATAGTGCTCAATTCTGTAAACYATCAAGCAAAAGTTTCTCTGAAGGTCAGAGTTTGTAAAGATCACTCCAATATTAAAAGCTAGCAGCTAGGTAAAAATATTTCTCTACCTTGATTCAAAATTAATTAGAATTGAGAGTTTAAATTTCAATAATTTTGTTTAATAAAACATTATGGAATATACAGTTTACAAGGCAGTTAAAATAGTTCCCATGTGCTTAATATTATTTGGCATATTTGAAAGAACTAATTCCTACTGCTTATTCACAGAGGTATGAAAAATAGCATAGTTAAGCATACAGGCAAACAAAACCCATACCAAAAAAAGGATTCTTATCTTTTATGCCCGTTTCTTTTGATATTATAACAATGCCGTTTTGTTTTTTTCTCTTCAGCTTACTGGATGAAGTTCAAAGCCACCCAAAAAATCCGGGAGACTAAGAAATCCATGTATTTCATTCCAGTGGTTAGAAAAGTGCTTACTGTTTCAGTGGTTAGACAGCAGACAGCTAAGTATTAGATGCTAAAACATATGAACTATCTCCAAATGGTTACTTAAAAGGCTTACTGCAAACTATGCTCCCTTTCAAATTATTAAGGGCCAGGAATTAGAAAATGTCATCTGAAACTATCACAATACCAACTGTGATGACTGTACTAGTTTATTACAGACTTATTCAAACTAAGAACTCAAATAGCTACTTCTTACTTTACAGTATCTTCTGTATAAAATATTGCTTATAAAGAATTTAAAACTAAAAATCAATTTGTCTTATTTATGGCATTGACAACTGACTTTTTTTAAAAACTGTTTGGCAATCTATTCTATTCATTAYCTATTGGTATTACTGTCATTTAAAAGAAAATGTGGTCATTTAAAGGTGAAAAGGTAAGACCCAAGAACTACATTAGCGAAGTGACAGCTTTGATTTTATTTAAATTATAACACTAACTGTGGAAATGTGGAAGTATGTCCATTTGCATATCTTAGAGCATAAAAGGCCAGACTTCAATCTTCATGAGTGGACTGAAGACTATCCAGACAATACAGACAAGAACAGTGTTGCAAAGGTTTATTATAATATCTGAAAAGTGCTTGGGAGTAGGTGAGTCAAACTATGGAAAGATGACAAGAGGATTTGACATCTAAGATGACTTCTTGCACCTCCTGGATGGAGGTTATCAAGTAAGGAACATGTCAGAAAGTTGTCTTTCCTGAGATAGTTTTGCTTAGTGGACTCTCCAAATCTTCTAGCTGCCCAGAGAATATGCTTGTTTGCTGCTTGCTTATGAATCCTCTAGATCTAGTATGAACAAGCCTTGGTAATCAAATCCTAAACACTAAGTAGTTAGTGACTATTGATAATACTTAACCTCAAAGACAGTAAGCAYACGTAATGAGTGAGGTGTGAAAATCCTGCAGGCATTACACATTTAGCAACTCTGAAAGCAATCAAAAAAAAAAAGGAATTAGCCATGCATTTGGGAGGGACAATATATTCATGTCTTTATTGTGCTTGCATTACTTTCCATTTCAAAATCTGAAAAACCTTTTCATAACGGTTTATTTAATTCCACTGTTTGCCATGGTCTCTGCACAGCAGACTCCTTTCCCTTTCACTTCAAATGGAACTCCTTTGTATGTAGCAATACATTGGTCATTGGTATGAAGGTCTGGTTGGATTTGCTCCCAAATCTTCTTCTTGGGATTAAGCTCCTTCTCTGGATCTCCTGTTTGAAAACAAAAAATAACCTAATAGCACACAACACAGAAGGCAGGATGAGAGCTACAGGTACATATGTCTGTGACAGCACAAACAGTAAGTAAAAACTTTATACTGTAAGTGGAAATCATATTATAGGACTATGAAATGTCTCTTGACCCTCTCTCTAAAGGATGATCTTTCAGAYGAAGAAAGAGTTGTAAGCAGTTAATAGACCACAAATACTGTCAAAATGATCAAATCACTATTACTTCTTAGATTACAACATTTAAGACCAAAAGGATCCCTACGAATTAGACAGCATAGTACTCCCAGAGACACAGATCTGTCTGTTTCCTAATTTTAGAAACTAATGACATCTCAGAAGTAATTTGCATTAAGTGAATTATGGCAGGTACCCTTTCAGCTGAGAAATATGSAAAATATACAAGTATAGTATAGAGTGATATACAATTTGAGTTCACACAGAATCACAGAATATTTAAGGTTGGAAGGGACCTCTCGAGATCATCTAGCCCAAYSTTCCTACTCAAGCAGGCACACCTASAGCATGTGACACAGGGTGGCATCCAGTTCTAAACTTCAACATTGTTCTGCTACTTTTCAAATGACTTGGAGACAAGTTCTAAAACACTAAAGCAACTGTAATATTACATTCTAAATATTCTGGTACTACTAGAGGCCAACTTGTACTTTTGGCCTCAGTCCCTAGTTTTCACATGTACACTGTGGTAAATTATCTATCCTCCAGAAGCAACAAGATCCTAACTAGATTAGAAAATCTGGCTCCTTAAGTATCTTTAATGACCACAACATTTAGATTTCTTCTACTAAAGCCTTGATATAGTGTTAACAAATTGTTCAGAATAGTGGAATATTTGAATCACAATATTTTTCAATGGGCATGAAATTCAAACTACAGGAACCAAAAAAATCAAAATGAACTCTCTTCCTCTTAAGATTTATAGTGCCTGCCAACATAATCTAGATGAGGCAAGACAGCCAATTCACTGTGCCATTTATTTTCATTTCCAAGGTCAAGTGAATTTCATTTCTAAATTCTAATAAAACACAGATCCTCTTAAAGTCAAACAASATTTCATTAAACAAACTTACTTAATCAAAATGCAGTCAAGTACTTTAACCCTTTTTGTGTAACACACAGGAAAGMAATAAAATTGCTTTTAAAAATATAATAAGGGCACATTTGAATCCCACAAGGGATCTCCACTCTATTTCATTGTTGATACAGAAAAYGAACAGAATAATTTTCCTTGCTGGGTTAGCCACTTTGGACCCATTCTGCCAATACAGCCAAAATCTTAAGTTACAGGAAAAAACAAGAATCAAATAAAAAATCCCAATGTGTAGAAGAAATTAAGTCTTTATACGATACAAGCAGGTCCGCCCTGAGACTTTCTCAAAGAAGCTCAAAGTTTCTAAAGGAAAGAGACACAGTTCCTAATAGCAGAACGCCAAATACTCCCATCTTCCACCCTAACTCCCCTCAGTGACACAGGCTGAAATACTGAAGGTCACAGGGATTTTGAGATAGGTCTTTTAATAGATGACTAAAACTTGTCATTATCTGCTGTGTTTGACTGGATCACCAACTTTTGTTTATGTGGATAAGTAAAGTCCTGTGACTCCAACCTGCCTTGCTATTTTTTCTTCCTTTCAGCCTTTTCAGTGATTCAGTCCACTTATGTTCTCAATGCTTGCAAAAACAAGCTACTTGAGCCTACAACTGGGTCTGTAGCTTCTGTACCTATCTGTAACAGAAAAAAAAAAAATCAACAGATCAAATACCTCTATTAAAGAAGCTAGCCTTGCCAGAACAAAATTCAATAATGCAGTCAATTCCACTGGGGCAGACTACTTGATATTTAATAGAAAAACACTACTACCATTAATAACCTAAATACTCAGGGCTAACTGAGCATTTTTGCAAAAATAAGAATCCTGTTTAATACTAAAGTTCACGAACAGAGACAGACGTGGATTTAGACCAAAGTGAATTCATATAGACCAATAAAATCATTAAATGGAATTTTAAACGATCCATTGTGAATTCCCTTCCCCCTCCCAAATGCAGGAAAGAAAAAAACACTTGGGCTTTTAAAGACCAAAAGCTGACTTCTATTATAAAAAACATGTTCTGGATGTTAATAAGTTTCTCTGGAATCCCACGTCAAGCTCCCTTGGGATCTGTGGTRAGCTCATGTTAGATTAGCATAGGCACCAACTTTAAATACTACCAGAGCTCTAAGCTGTGCAATTTCTTTTGCCTTYCCCTCACATTCCTTTCTTCCAGAAAATATTCTTTAGAAGAGTATCTATAAATAAAAAGAAAACTTGTAGTGATTTAATGCACTACCTCACCTTCTTTACCTAAAGAAATAAAGAACCAGACATCCCAAATGTTGTTAAAATGTCATTTGGTCTGGCAGTTTAAATATGATAGAAAAGCCCTCATAATAAGAAACCTTTCTACTTAGTAACAGCTCCGTAACTTAAGGGTCTATCTCAACACAAATGAAGACCGGAARGTATGAACTAGCATTATTAAAGTAGCTTAAAACAATATATGCTAGTTAACCCTTAAAAAAACCACACCTCTAGAACACCAAAGCATCCATACAGCAAAGCTTTAATCAAAGAAATCTGCCATATAAAGACCAACTGCAGTTCAGGTTCAACATTATTTATATTTTAGAGCTAGTTATTACTGAAATGTCAGGAATTTTTAGAMCACCACTAGCACTTAATCAGATAACCTGTGCAGCAAATTTGTGGTTCCAGCGGTATGTTTTGTAGGGAAGAATTTTACCAAAGCATCAAACTGTACTGCTACCAATCAGACTTCACAGTAAGCCATGAAAACCCCAAAGATTACTATCTTAAGGCAATTATGGTGTGGGAAGGTAAAGTATGTACATAACACAAGGAAGAATCTTAACATGAGGAAAAATTTTATGGCTACATTCATAAGGAACTTAAGGAAAAATTAAGGAAATTCCTTAATTTTGTAAGGAAATTAAGGAAAACAGTGAGGGTGACAGAGCACTGAAACAGGCTGCCCATAGCAGTTGGGGAGTCTCCTTCTCTGGAGAACTTTAAAACCTGCTTGGACGCAGCCCTGTGCCACGTGCTCTAGGTGACCCTCCGTGTGCAGGGGATCTGGCCTAGACGACCTCYAGAAGGTCCCTTCCAACCTTAAGAAATCTATAATTCTATAGATGAATCACTCATGAATAGTCTCCCACAGATTCTCCATGWCAAAAAAGTTGCCCTATATTTTGAAGCTTCATGCATTACAGCATTTTACTATCCTACCACCTAGTTCTCCCAAGGGCAACTGCATTAAAAGAGTTGTCACCTCTCATCCTCTAAAATAACTGAGGCTGGCTCTGAGAAAACTCAAGTTTTTCTGGGGGGAGGAGGGGTAAAAGTCAATTAGTTTGAAGCATGAAAGCCTGACCTTAAGTAAAATGAATAATAAAATTGGCCTATATCTCATTAATATATATAATGGAAGATCATAGGTTTAAAAACAACTTTAGTCMAGGCTGCTTGACTTTAGGCAGCTGTGTGTGTTTTAGAGCAGCTTTCTTGCTGTTGTTGATCTTATTGCTCCATTGATTTTCATATTTCAAACTAAAATAAGAATCAGTTGTCCTTTCTATTTTAATTTCAATGGCTCAAACTGGATGTTTATGGTTTGAAACTGCTCTAAAAATATAAATATCAGAATATACATGTTTATAATTAAGCATTGTGATTAAATGACATCTGAAATATTGCAGATTCCACATTCTTGATAATGTTGTCAGTGTGGTATCAGCCAGGAGGCAGCAGCTAAGTGTATGAGACTAACACATAAAAGCCATGTGGAAGATATGACGCCCCACTAAAATGAAAAGGAACTTGAGTTTTTAGTCCCTTAGGCTTTTCTTCATAAAAAACACCCTAACAATGAACAGTGTCAATATTACAGTTTCTAAAGGCAGCCTGCAAAAGTAGTACACTAGAAATTAAGCTATAGTATACATCAGTCTGATTTCACAATCTCGGTCCACTAATGCTATTTGTGGTGGTTTTTGTCTGMCCTTTTTGTACTCATCTCAAGGTAATAAAACTACAAATCTTAAAAAAAACTCAGTTTAAAAATCTAAATTTTAATTAACTGTTTTTAGTAAGACGGTCATTATACTATTAGGCAGTAACTACTAATCCCAGCACTCAATCTAGCAGACTGTATATTACCTATTATCAGTCTTATATAATCAGTCTAAAATCAGTCTTACAAATTTTAGGGGGAAAAAKTCATAAATCCTACAGTCCTTATGCAGTGAAATCCAGTAATATTTAACAAGTCTGTCAGTATCCTACAAATGTATTTATGCAACACAGCATACAAATTCTCTTCGAGCCTACTTTATTTAGATGATTCAATGTCCTCAAGAAATTAGGCCTTAACCAACAGCTCATTAACAACAAATCCACTAAAACTGCTACATACAGTTATGAGCTATCTTGAAGATTTAATCATTGCCATTATCGTCAACAGGAAGAGAGACAGCATGACTCCATCAGGCTCTCATTAAAGCACACAGATTCAGTAGGATTTGGCATATATCAAGCAGCATTTTAGACAGACTGGGCATGAAGTACTTTATATAGAGCTGCTCAAATGTCCATATTTTCAATGAATTGTTTTTATTTATTGAATAGGGTTATACAATTTTTCTTTTGGGGGGGGGGGGGGGGGGGAAGGAAGGAAGGGGGAATGTTTTTTTTCTTTTCAAGTTGTCGCTGAGGTATCCAACACCTCACTTTGCTATATGACCATGTGGAGCCAGAATGGCAGACCTAAGGCTCTTTCTCCTCAACTTCGCCATCCTTCTTGCTCTAAAACCTCATAAAAATAAGTGCAGAAAGGAATTTGGTGAACAAACTCCAGCCAATTTAATCAAACACAGAASAGCTAAAACCTCTTGTAAACCATTGCAATCATCCCTCCTCTACTCCTTTCACCTTCTACAYGACACTTTTGAACTTGTATCCTCTTTAAAGTTATACATTCCTTATGGTACACTTCCATCATGCACCTGGAACAAACTTTTGTGGACAGAAACCAACAACTAATTTTAAGGCCTAATCTATATAAAGTTCCCTATCTCTAAGAAAAAAAAAAAAAAACACACAACACCCAAAAAAGATGAACCTATTGAAATAACTTGTACTGGTATCTCATTTGGCTCCTACATGAACTTTGGTACATTAGGTATTCTTAAAAATTCCTCTAACCCAATACTATTATAAGCATGCTTTTAATTTGTGCTTATATGCCTGTTACCTTATTACAAATCAACTATTTCTGCCAATGAATAACTGTTGAGAATATAAGAATTTTCTTCAGAACTACCAAAGTAGTACAGTTTAAATCCAAGTGTTTTCAGCTTCTCCTCCTATTTCACTCTAGAAAATTTAGAAAATACACTGCTCTGCTTTGCACTGTTAAGTGCGAGGCAGATGTTCCAAAGGCAATGATTAGCTTTAGTACCATACCTACAAATCCATCTAAACAGCTATTTCTCCAATGTAAGGAAACAGCTGCCATACTTCAGACTACAATTTATAGCACTGTATGTATGCACTTTTCAAATGGGTTGTAAAAGCCTTCATTTAGCACTTATCAAAGCTCCATGAATGTCTTTGGCTCCCTATCAGAAGGAAATCACTGTAAAGCGTACAAAACTTTAACATTGCAGGCTGGAGGCCAGAAGTTTCATTCTTGAATGAAAAGCTTTTACACCACTTTTTGCTTATTCTACATCTTCCTGGAAAAAAAAAAAATCTACAGAGTATCAGTATACCTTAACACATGGGAATAATTTTGAAACAAATGTTGCTATAAAACAATTTTTCTAGGAAAGCTTTTTGGAACTCTAATCACAAATTTAAGTATTTTTTTTTCTTTTTCATAAAACATGTTTCATTAGTCCTCATGTACAAGAAGAGATAGGCTGAATAACACAGCTGAACAGCAATACTACCAACTCATGTTTTTAAATGCCACATTTAAGAAGTGATTTTTTGAGATATGAGTTTGGAGTAACAGTATGTCTTAGATATAGAAAAAATAATAAAGAAAATCCACACACCAGGTTGGCTAGCTCCTTATTTTGCAGGGCTCATCTACTAGCAGGATTTATTTTMAAGGAATAAATCAAGAGGCTGAAACACTCACACATCCATTTATTCAATGGCAAAAAGAAATACAGATGTATTACTGCACACAATAGAAAGTGCACACCTAATAGATAATATAACTTCATTCATATACAGGTGATATAGGCTATTAAAAGTTATGATTGATTATTGCTGCTGTTCAGCCTATTTGCTGCATGATATATGCATCCATCTCACCAATTCTGTACCTAAACTAGCAAACTTGGTCTATTTTAAATGCAAAAAAGAGAAAATGAAAAATGCTGCAAGACTAAGTTCCTTCTTAAACAAGATTGTTTTCAATCATAGCCCTAAATCACTGCATGCTGAGCTTGCCTCCTATTTTCAAAACACCTATCTAGAATCTTTCTCGCTTAACGATATACCAAGTGAATTATTTTTGTGGGTATCCAATTTGCAATCCTGAAAAGCACTTATATAAAAGGTGTGTTTAAGAAGCATTCAGCTTGCCAAGTGGTTAATAGATTAGAACATCTCCTACAGCTGGAAAGCATCAAAAGCACAATAGCTTAAAAAGACTGGAATGATTCTAAGTAGAAAACAGAAACCCGTATGTGTGATAGGCATAGCATACATACAACTTCTTCTTCTCAATATGGTAAGGAATGTTAGTTACAGGCCATCTTTGCTTGGCATAACTTGAAACCTTGACAGAGATAATAAACCAGCAACTGACTGTGCCAAAAAGGCCAACTGGAGTGGAGAAACTGATTYTGGACATTCCTCATTCACTCTGTCAGAATAATGAAACATCCTCTGAGGCAAAAGGGAAGCTCTCATTGCTATGTTACATCCATGATGCTTATTTGACTTAACTGGATGCAGTCACAAATTTGGACTTAATAGATGGGATGAGGCAAGTAATTAGAAAGAAGTAGAGGGATAAATGAAGAAAAACCATTTCATGATGAAGTTGAGATTAACTTGTAAGAGTAAATAAGTTTGCTCATACATTTGCAAAGCAGAAATACTTTTTCAAACTTCACACTTTAGAAGTAGGTAATTTTATATGAAAGCACTCTAACTTCTTAGAATTATAGTTTCTTCCCTACATCTTTAAACTTTTGTCTCAGAGATACTTTCAATGCTTTATTTACAAAATCACAGCATGTTAATTAAAAAAATTATTACTTATTTAGACGATTTGAAACAAACATAAACGCAAGTAGTTTTAAAATACTGCTATCTGCATCAACACTGAAGTCACCTTGGCAATGGTTAACTGTTCCTTGCAATTTCCCCACTTCCCAAATACCTATTGCTTACCAGGATAACCTTCAAAAGTGATTCTTTCCCCAGGTACTGCCCCTGGCGGGGGAGCCAGAATTTCCACTTTTTCAGGAGAGCTGGCACACATCACCATTGCTTGAGATACTACTCCTCTCATCTTGGCAGGCTTCAAGTTACAGAGTAGTATCGCCATCCGATTCTGCATCTTAGGGAAAGAAAACAGAAGGATATAAGTACTTGTACTCTTTATGTTTTTGGGGACTGTAATTACTCTCTACAACAGAATTACAAAGAAGGGATCTTAATGTCCACGAAAGAAGCATATAGCAATAGAAATACAATTTTAATCTTTGCATACTAGTAGCAGCTAATATAAGTCGTTTGAGACAAACTCATCCAAACTCATTTGTTCAACACATAGTCAAATCTGAGTATAGAGTGAAGAATGCACATCATCAATACAGAAGCTTCCAGCATCTCATCCATGTTCCACCTTTCGATCAGCACTTCAGTCCACTCTCAGTGTTGTAAAACTAGCCAAAAGAATTTCCATCAAAAAATGAAACTCAAAAACGTCACCCCACACCTCCACAAACAATGCCATCTCTTCAATTAAGTCCTGCATTCTGAAAATGTACAGGTGATTTATATTACAGATTTAACAGGAGTTACTTCTGTATCTATTTAGTCCAAATGGCAGGAATTTTTTTAACACACTGAAAATGGCTGTACAAACTGTGCACAATTGTTTGTTAGTACAAAACCGTAAGGACTGTTTTCTTCTGCCCACTGTTGTATTAGTAAAATGGTAATGGTAAGCCTGAGAAACCACACGTTGTGAGAGCACACAGCAGCTTATTACACTAGGAAACAAATCACATTTTCAATTAAGTAGAAATTAAACCCAGATTGCCCCAAAGAGAGAGAATGCCTTATTTCCCCTATTCCTAACAYATATAAACATCCCTAAGTATTTATAGATTTCAGTCTTTGCATATTAAGCTATGATGCATGCATATTAAGCAAAACTGCATGACTAACATTTAAACTCATATGATTAAGTATTCTGAGTACTGCACAAGTTCCAAGTAAACCATTAAAAAAAGACAAAACTCAAACTAAGCAGCTGAAGTATAAAACAATAGCCTGATTATATGCTTGATTTCACAAATTTCAACAATTTTAGTTATTAGTTCAACACTAACTGGAAAAAAATGGAGATCGCTTATATATTTTAGATTTTACAACTGAGAAAAAGCAGATCACATCAATACATAAGCTGCGAGAGTCACCTTCAAATTCATTCTGGAGAAGAAAAACACAAAACCAAAACATGTGTGGAGTCAAAACATTCTCCAATGTAAATGCTGCATAGGACATCTGTTAGAGAAGTTGCTCCTTACAGAATTAAGAAATATTCATCCATGTTTCAAATATATATATTGCAACCATCATTTTTACCAGGAATTATCTTAAATGTTTGACCTTTACATTAACTTAAAATACTTTTGACTGCTCTATTCCTAAACTATGTGTATTAATTTCACAGAAAGAAATGCTACAAGCCTTTTTAAATATAAACTATAACTTATTCTTATTAAAAATATTATTTTTGCTTCAAATAGTTCAAGTTTTAAACCATGTTCAGATAAGTAACAGTTCCCATTGTACAGAGAAAAAAAGACTAGTGACATCCATGGCCTCTATCTGTAAACCTTTAGATTAGAGGCACAAAAAAAGACATTCTAGATTTTCAGAAGCAGGTATAAAATAAATTGGAGTGTTCACTGACACTGATAAGATCAGGTTGAGGAAAAAAATGAGAAAACTGATTCCCTTTCCCAGTACAAGAAAACTTCCATTACAAATACAGAGTGACACTGAAATGCAGCTGAAGGGGAAATGCATAGTTTCACTCACACATATGTTTCCTTGTGCATATATCTCATCTTACAGTAAGGAAACTCCTGGCTAAAAAGAACAGGGCAAACCTCTACGCTTCAATTACACAAACAACAACAAGTCTGTGTCTCAAGGGAGCAGATAAGACTTTGGCATATTAGGAGGTGTTTAGTACATAAAATGAGCTGAGAGTAAACAGAGGAAACTCRAATGTTATCTACTTGAAATAATAGTGACTTCAGCTGGTCTTCTAAAAATCTAGTCCTTTTGCTTCAGGAATCCCGGCACTTCACAACTGACAACTAGACTGGTGAGAAACCGACACTAACCAAGACTTTTTGCAGTTCTGCAGAAACTCAATTGATTTCTATGGCTGGACAAACSGGTATGTCAGGTGCAGAAAAAAATAGCAAGACACCAAGTTTTCCCAACACACTGGTAGAATAAAGAGAAAAGCATGGTGAAGACAGAAAGACAAAAAGAAAAAAAACACCAATCAAGCAAACAAAAAAGTAGAAATAGTCCAGGAGGTTGTCGTGGAAGAAAAAAAAAAAAAAAGAAAAAAGAAAGAGCTCATCTTTGAGGGACCTGTGTTAAATTTGTGCATTTCCTTAGGTGAGCCTTGAAGTCACCAATCAAGCTACCAGCTATTTCCCTGTATGTCAAAGTGAGGTACCATGACAGCATATACTGGCTAGTAAATACAATTTAAAAATCAACACACAGATTGCTTTAAAACCAATTCCAACAACAACAAAAAGCCCTTCTCAATTTATTATGCACTTGTCTGGATCTACAGTTCGCCAACAAACATAATATATAAACCACAAACTCTGCTACATAGTTATTTCTACCTTTTTTCTATCCACAAAGGAACAAGTTAAYGTTTAATATAGACTTGCTGCTGTATTCTGTAGTCTTAATGCTACAAAAGCAGTAGAAAACTGTGTTCTTTAAAAGGAAAAGTGTATTAAATTATACAGGAATTGCGATGATTTTTACAGTTGCTCATACTCAAGTCACTGCATACATATGGTTTAATGATTAGTTTGGCTATTGTTTTCAYGACTGTAAAAACTACTTAAATGAATGAAAGCACATGGTATAAATAGATGAAGGTCATAGAGATACTTCAGGAAAGGAAAGGTTAGTAGTAAATACTTTTTTATAATACCTGGTCCAGAGGAACATGTTTCACTAAACCACTGACAACAGTCCTTGGGCTTGCTTCACCAACATCCACTTGCTCAACATATAGTGAGTCTGCATCCGGGTGCTTTTCTGCAGTCAAGATGCAGCCAACACGAAGATCCAGACGAGAAACATCTACAGGTTTTGAGTCACTACTTCCAGCAGCTGGCTGCTGTTTCTTCTCCTTCTTTTCAGCTAATGACACAAATTTAATTAAAAAAATAATAAATAATAAAGAAAAAATCAAGTATATGACTATCTGCAAGGGAAGACAATCTCAGACTGAAGTGCAAATTCAGTGCAAAATATCCATGAACCATACAGCGTTAACATTTCTATTACCAATTTTCAGGAAAGAACTGCCTTATAAATTGCATTCATAATTTGTTTAATGAATAACAATCTTTAGGGTGTTAAGATGTGTATAAAGTGATTATTTAAAATGAGTATATTCTGTTATTTCTCATCCTAAAAGGCTTACTTATTAGCTGCAGTTTACTAAACTTCCATCTCTAGAGAGCAAAATAAAAGCAGACACAGCAGCTAATTTAACTCACTTACCATTACTCTAATACAATGTTGACAGTCAACCACATGTTCAAAAAATTAATAGYAATATTAGGCAGTATATTTTAATGTAAACAAGTAGCCTTCAAAAATATTTCAACTCATATATGATGCATAAGAATTGTTAATATATGATTAAATTTATTAAACTACTAAAGTATATTATACTTTATAGTAAATAAATAGTAAATACTATTTATTAGTCAAGTATAATAGGGATATACAATAATTGGAGAGCACCTGAACCAGAGGTTCAAGGTTGCAGTACACTGAGAATTAAATAGTGCATGAACATGCACACATCTCACTGCAAAAATCAAATTGCACTGTATATCACTATAATATTCTCATTCTGCAAGTGCATAAATCAGTTCACAGCAAATAAGAATGTGTATAACAGAATGAGTGTAAGAGATGGTTCCACATAGGAACTTGTACTTTACTGTAAATACAATCAATTCTTATGCTTTCCTCTCAAAAGCATTTGTTAACACCATTAAACCAGAGACGGCCAAAAAAAACAGAAAAAAAATGTATTGGAAAATGTAGATAATCTCCCTACGTTCCCCTCTATGCTGCCAAACCACAGTATGCTATTTACATAATTTCCCCAGTAATTCCTCCTATTCACAGTCTCATCAGTGCTGGTATGGATCTATCTTATCAACGTCTCTATGAATTTTGCAGGAAGGAGGGAATAAGAAGCATTTTTACAGGATGTAGAAAACCAATTTTGCACTCCTCCTGTAGTGCTGTTTTGCTACTTCTTACAAGATATTTTTCTGAGCTTTTGCTTGAACTGTTTCCATGGCGGGAAAAAAAAAGCCATCTGAGACTCAGAACAGGTTGCTATCCAGTTGGTTAAGAAAAACACCCTCACTGTCCTTTCCCCTCCCCCCTCTTTTTTTTAAAAGGGAATTCAGTCAAATTAAAACAAATTTGACAAGTATTCCTTTTAAGAGGATACAGCTTACCTGATGGCCTGATTATTTTCAAGTACTTCCTAGACTTTAAAAGACTTAGTACACAATTCTTCCTACTTTGTCTATAACTGTTTCTGTCTGAAGACAGATGTAAAGGCAGTTCCATAAATTAAACTCCATGACTGTCATCTACAATTAAGAAAAATAAAAGTACCTTTTTTTTCTGCTTTGTCCTTCTTTTTCTTTTCTTCATCTTCACCCTTAATTTCATCTTTGGCACCAGGAGAGGATGTGACTGCTGCAGGCTGTGAAACATCTTCTGAAAATGAAGCTGCAGAAATGCTTGAATCAGAAGGAACTGCAATTTGTTTTACTAAAATTAAAAATAAGAGAAATTAGATGGGATAATAGAACTTCGAACAATACGGTATTGTAAGTACAAAGCACAGATTTGCTTAAAATGTCTAAATAAGTACAACTGCTGAGCGGTAAAGAGCAACACTACAAAATAACAGAACTCAATCTATAGATGATTATGCTACTCAATGAAGGACAATGCTATTGACTACTCATTTTTTAAAAACAAAAGAAAGCTAAGAAAATGCATTTGAAAAGTCTTTTTTTTTTATTCCAATACCTAATTATCTTTGCTTTTCAAGTCCTTATTTCTCTATTTTCTAYCCCAGCCCCTTTTTTTTTGGTCTGGCTTCAGTTCCGTCACTAGCTCTTGCCATACTGTAAGCTATTCTGTAATTTTCTCCCTATGAAATCATTTTTACATTGCAGTCAGATCACTTCAGCTCTTCTTTCTGATTACCTAGTGAAAGYGAGTTTGAACTGTCTCATTCCAATACATTACCTACAGCCATAATACTGTACATTAGTTTCTCGCTACCCCTCCCACATTCTCCATATTTTCTTTTTTTTTCTAAATAATTCACACAGAATTCTGGATACCATCTTAGTATATATACATTACAAGGAAAACAAGGAAAGGAATTGACTCCCTTCTAYTTTCTATGCTTCAGGTCATCTCATTAGTGCTTTTTATCATAGCATTGTACTGTAAAATCATCATTATCAACTGACTGCTGAATCCTTCCAGCGCTACTACTACACAGTTCCCCATTCTGCATGCTTCTTACAGCATTCTACATTCTTTTTACACTCGTGAACTTTTCTTCTAAATATGTAGTTCTGTATTCAATTGACTTTGCAAGATGATCTGTCTGAATAGCAAAAACTACCAAAAAAAGAACATAATTCTATGTTACTGCATTATCTTTCTGGTAGTTGGTGCTCTGATGATCCTCTCACCGAGAGGAAACATCATTTATAAAACAGTGATCCCTTTAAGGATGAATATGACTATGAATATATAGTTTTTAACATCCAAACAGTCAGCATATTTGAATGCCAGCATCCACCTGGACTTAATGCCATCTTAGCTAGCTTATCTTCTGAAAAAAGCACTGATGGTGCTGGTAAAAATGATAATAGTTTTAGAGGGCAAAAGAGGCTTTCTCTGAAAATCACTTCAAAACATGTTGGATTTGAAACATTAGTTTCAGCTTTTTTCCCCTGTCAAATATGGAATTATATAATGATGTTAGGAGCTGAATAGATCTACACAGAGGAGTGCAAATATGACATTGTCATGTATTTTCTAATAAGTTGTTGTCCATTTGTACTTTCAACTATGAATTGATTTTTCCATAGGGATTCRAGTTTAGATAATTGAAATATTTAAAGCGTTTACCACTCAGCATTTTCTGAGGACCTATAGACACCAACCAAATCTGGCACTCATTATGAAATGCACTGTACAAAAAGACAAGAACAAGCTCTGTGTTTGATTAAGATTTGGCATATATATGTCACACCAGCAGCTTACTAAGATGTTTGCAGTAACTCTGTAGATGACTTTTCATAGACATGGAACCCAGGAAAGGCCAAACTTTAAAAGATGTCAAAGCCATTAAAAAAAAAAAATCACAAAACATGAACAAAATGGCCAGATTTATATTGTGCAAGGATAGGACTCTTCCCACCTCCATTTCGAATTTCTGCCTGAATAAGCTCCTGCTTCAGACCTTCAATTTCTTTCTTCAGTTTAGCATTTTCTACACGGAGCTTCTTCTCTTCTCGGAGAGATGCCTGCAAGACTAGAGTTGACATTATATTAAAAATGAGAAGCTACAATAACTAGTATTCATCATTTGCTAGACGGGGGATTCATTTTCAGAAAAAMAAAGTAAAATATGGTGAACTCCAGAAGTGGGAACTTTCACGGAGCATATTGTTAGGAATATTATAGAATCAAGGTGACCCCACTGCCCAGCCAAATCACAAGACAGTGAAGAGGCGCTACTACCACAAATTTGATCTTAGAGAACCTGAAACACACTTAAAAGGCTGACAGCACCAATGAAGTTGTCTGTGCTCTCATTTTTTCCTATGAGCATTTAATGTTCACCATCTGGTTATCAAGTTCATCATAATATGCAGAATTCCTTACTAGCTTTTTCCTTGAGCAGAGCAACTTGCTGCTTGAGGTATTCAATAACTTGATCAGCCTCTGCACCTTTCTGCTCCAATCTGTTCAACACTGCACTGTTGGCTGCCATTTTTACCAAGAAACGGGCTAAAAACCTAGACAAACAGGAGAGAGTCTAAAATTAATGATTTGCAAATATAACCAACACTACCATCTTATCATTTGAAATCATTCTAAAATCAGTTGCTGAACAAGAAGATTTGCTAAGCGAACAAGCTTGGCTCCCATCTCCTAGCACCAAGCCCAAATAAAAGGCAATGTTAAACAGAATCTGATGTTTGACAGCTGCTTTCAAGTATTTTGAAACGGGGGGGGGGGGGGAAGGCTGCTTTTCTTCCCAGCTTCCCAGCTGCAGAAAACATGTTCTAACTTCACACAACAGATAAAAAAAATACACCTTCTGAGAAAGAAAGGTCCAAAGAGGTAGAGTGAATAAGTAGGGATGGGGAAAAAAAAGAGAAAAGGTTAGACTGGAGAACAACGCATCCTGTTTTTATCTGAAAAATTTTGAAGTGTACCCAAAATTCTATTAAGAGTCAGAAAATAAAAGAGTCCCATAAAAATTTCCAAACTTCTCCAGTAAACTGATTTAAAATGTACCAAATGCTTTATAGATTGAGGCTGTATATAAACACCAAAACTTCACTGATGTTTTACTTTTAAGCAGAACTCATCAGTACCTTTCCTCAACTCAGAAYAGTGCAGCTTTTATTACAGAATTCCAGCTTCAGAATTTTTCCAGTGCTGAAGTACCTTCTCTCATGTTGATTTTACTCATATGGAAGGCAAAGACATCCAGGTAAAAAACGTGAGCAACAGAAAATACAAGTGAGCAGAAAGAGCAATAGCACAAGTAAGTGCTGCCTAGCCTACTTTTAAGGTGTCCAGCTGCTTTTACTGGGGTTCTCTGCTCYTCTGGCAACTAGTTGTGCCTTTATTTGTTGAAAGCCACCAAATTTGCTTCAATTTCTCTCTGCAACAATTACAGCTCAAATATTAAAGACAATAATGGAACAGTAATCAATCATACCTGCAACAATGTGTTTATGCTCCTATCCATTATTTAAAAGTTAAGAGAATTTGCATTACCAGCTGCCACAGCTGTAAATCCAGGAAGAAAAGATTATAAGTGGAAGGCAAAGATGCCTTAAAGATCTTCACTAGTAACAACAAGGTAGTTCCTGTGAAATTGCCTATCAAGTGCACTAAAGGGAAAGAGCGAGGGAAAACAGTAAGCTAATTCTATGCTTAGGCTCCTCAACTGTATGAGTGTCCAAAAATAATTTTTCTCACATCAAGTTGCCAAGAAAAGATCCTCTTTTATCACAAGATTATTTTGACACCGTGACCTGACGTATCAGTGCTCTCTGCTGAGCCGCACTGAAGATGGAAGATGCTGGAAACAACTCTAAGAACAAGCCCAGTCACATTCACCCCAGGGACTGTGCATCGCTTGTGCTGCGCTCTTGCTATCAACTTGCATCTGAGGCTGCAACTTCTGCTCCAAGGAACACAATTCTCCAAGGCCTTACATCTCTTTCCCTCTTCTGTAACCAAGGAACAGGGTAATTAAAGCTTGTTGACATAAAATACACAAAGGCAGAGATGCACTGCTCAGTGATGATGCATGGCGTATATCCTCCTGCAACAACAAGGAATGAATCAACACATCTTCTTTGTAATTCAGTAATAGGGCAGCCTGCTTTAGGCATATCTTTTACCTCAAAGTCTACCACTTCATCCATAAAAGATTTCTTCAGAAGAAACAATAACTTACATGAGGAGGAACAGAAAGAATTTTCTTGCCAAGGCAAGTAACTAATATTCAAATTAATCTCTAAGGATAAAATAACACAATTTCTTTTTCAYATGTACCAAGCAGAAGCTATTATTTAAGTCTGTAATAAAACAGAGCGTTTTAAAGGCAGTGTCCACTAAGTTATTGATTTAGATATCAAATGGAAATAACACAGAATGATTATGGCAAAATACAGCACAATACAAAGCYCAGGGTATTACTGTCTGCATACCAATAAGATTTCTTGCAAGCTAGATAGTCTCATGGGGGAACAAAATAATAGCAATGGAAACTCTGCCAACAACAACAAAAAAAGCTACTAAAACTTCAAAGTGAAGAGAATTGGTACATTTTACAGTTTTTAGCCAAGCTGGCTAATGAACTGAAGATCTGGAAATCAAGTTACGTGATTACAATGGGTAGATATTTTCCCACTTGTCAAATAAATTTCTATAGAGTTAGTATTAWAAGAATAACACAAACGAATAGGTATTTCCGATAGTAATACAAAGCACCAACAGACCGAAATGAACTGCAGCGCAGGCACAGGAAGCCATAAGGTATAAAGCAATAAAAAATTACCTAAAAAGGGCAATTGTTTCTTTTAAGATCTACCTTTACTATAAAACACAAACCACATGAAAAACATTAGTGCTGCCACAAGCAAAAGCTATGATTTTCTCTTGTTCTGGTTCTTTTGCCCTTTGTTGCTCTGCTCCACACTAAAAGAAAAAATATTGGTGATACTCTGAAACTAAAAACAGGAAAGAACAGCAATTACATAGCTTAAAGAATTTTAACTTATTACAGATACATCCTGATGTTCTTCAGAAAGTGTCCAAGAAGTCATTTAAAAGTACACTCACACCATACAGTTGTATCTAATTAGCTGCTTTTCTTTCTTCATATAAAAAAACTAAATGCAGAAAACAAGGAGTAGCTGTAGCAGTGGCTATTCAGGCCTCCTTGAAAAGGAGAACCAACGCAGGTTACCTTGCAGCTCAACTGAGGGAAGCTCTTTAATCTCAGACCTCTATTACTTAACCACCTGCCAGACATCTTGAAACCTACCTGCTCTTCTACAATGAGCCTCAAGCTTTGGATGAAGCATACAGGTTTTGCAGGTATTCATGAAGCGATATCAATCCATAGAAAGCTGTCATCTAATTTCTCCTCATCTCTGCTTGCTAACTTTTAAAATGTCTTCTTTTTTCCCCAATAGCAAACACTGCCTCCTGCAGCCTATTAAGCAGCTGCAGTCCCTTAACATGAGAAAGCCAGCATTTCTCTACTTTCTTTTCCAAGAAAATGCAACATGGAAGAGTCCCCAAAGAGTCAAACATTCTTAAATAAATCACTAATTCTCAAAGAGCAAAATTATCCACAAAATCAGTATCTCTTACAAATACTGGTTTATCAAAATTGGCCCATAGCTTAAAATATGTCTCATGTACAARTTAATCCACCAAGATGATGTTAATAATATAAAACTCGGTGCATCTTGCTTTTCAATATTAACATTCTGTTTTAAAAGCAAGACAAAGTCCCAAAACCCATAAAATTAATGTTAAGATTCAAATCTTAAACTCTAAAAATTGTTTTTGGAATCTATCCATAGTCTTAACATGGAACCAATTACTTTTCACTATTGGAAAAGCAATTATTTAACCAAAAAATAGAATTTGGAAGCTAACTGATTCCTAAAACCTAAAATAATTAGCTCTAGGCATTCCAGTTCCCAGCTGGAGGTTTAAAGGAAAAAAAAATACAAAAGGAAGCCAGGACTTCTAAATTCTCAGCTTTTTCTTGCTATGCTTTGATAACATGAGTACACCAAACGGCATTACTAACTACAAGCTCTAAACTGCAGGCTGCCTACTACCACTTTTTACCCACAGATCACTATGCTCCCTCTACACACACTGAGTATGTCTATGGCAAGGATGCAAATTTTAGCTTAGCATTTTCAATTTAGTTTTATGCTCTTTTCCCAGTTAACATCTAGTCTGTTTCTTTTTCTCATAATTTTCTATGGGTCTTAGTGCAACACAACCAAACGTCATGCACATTTAGGTCAACCGCCATAGGCTTCCATTGACAGACACAAGATTTTAAAAGTTTTCTCTTAGATCATGTGAAATAGATATATGAAGTGGTTATGGCTGTGTATTCCTCCTCTTCTGCATATGCCCACATCTTCTCAATAAAGAGGATTAACTTTCACAGGTCACTGCCCCTACACAGTGTTCTCCATCTCATTGTGGCTCCTCACTTTGTGCTAGCTAGAGAGGAAGAGAGGATTTCTGCATCAAAGCTAATCCTACCCATCTTCATAGATGAACAGCAACCTCAAGACAGCCTCCACAACATCAGCATATTCTCTACAGCAAAGGCCACTGACACAAACAGTGGCTCAAGATCTAAGTTCAGCCACTCTGGGAGAAAATAAAACTTCATTCAAAACAAACTAACAAGCAGTCACATTGACTTTTCAACAGAAGCACTGTTTATATTAGAGACTGTAATTATGAAGCAAACCAGTCATTCCAAAGCAAGACCAGTGCTACTAACTTTATTCTGTAAGTATGTTATTAAAAACACAAGATAGTCAAATTACTTCAGGAATRAAGTTCACTAACTATACAAAAATATTTATGACAACACCTCTTCCTAAGATTTTAAGTCTTAAGACTCAAGTAGGTCTCAAAACAAAAAGCCCTCTTCTCTATCAGAGGTTTCAAAATGCTTCATTTTGGCCAACTGGTACAGCAATGTATTCTAATTCTCTGTAAGACAAAGGTTCTCARAAATCACTTTCTTCAAAAAGAAAGAAAAAGCATGTTCAAAGACTTTTCTGAGTATCTTTTTCTGGGATGGTCATTTTTGGCAGAAAATCTTATGAAAAATCGTAAATATAACAGAACATGCCAGCTGTTTGCCAGATTCTGGTTTCCTGTACTATGCACTTCTATGAACTGTCAGGGCACACAGCCCCTCAGAGTTAAGCATTTCACATCACACTTTTTTACTCCACAAAATATTGAACAGTAGGCATCAGCTTAAAACAGAAAAAATAAAAACATAATACAAAGGGTGAAAAGCATTATCTTTCACTAAACTAAACGACCAGTATAAAGAGATTACTCCCACTAATTTGTCTCAGGGAATCAGGGATCATTCTTCAAAACAAGCTTTCTTTTATAAGTTTCTCTGAACTGCTAGTATTCTGTAGTTTGGATCTGACATTGTAAACAACATAGTCTAAGATGTGCAAAGACAAAAAAATTGGTAGAAACGCGAAGGCTTAATATCCAAAACTCTGTCAACTTAAACCAACAAAAACTCAGGATTAAGTATGATTGACTAGCTGCGAGATCAAATCTTAGTTTTGCCTTGGTTTTGCTTTGCTCATCAGCTTGCTTCAATCTAAACAAAGCACAGAAGATCAGAAGCTGCTCTCAATTTTTTTCTGGAGGGCTGAGGGGACTTTCTACACCATACAGTTACATACATTCACTGCTACAGCACTTGGGAAACCAACTACATGCAGAACATTTCCTGCTCTTAACTATTGCTATCACAATTCTGTTCTCAAAACCTCCAGTCTTTCATTGCATTATGATCTTTGTTGGACTTTCAGAAAACACAACTGGGGCTTCTACATGCTGCTTCTACTGCTTCTCAGGAAAGACAGTTCTAAGTGGGTAGGTGTCTCTAGGCTTCACTATAAACAGAAGAATGAAATTTAACTATCTGAAACTGCCATGATCACATAAACTTTCATCTTTCAAAAAAAAATACAATTCCTCAATCACAAAATAAAGCAAAAGCAGCAGCTACTTACGGACCTTTTGTCACTTAGTATTGTATCAGTGATCATCCACCAGCTACTCTGAGTGTAGCACATTAAAACATCCACAGAAACTTTAACTATTATCCTCATATTATGTTAATGAAATAGCACTGCTTTTAATGACAAAAATGGAGCTACAGTCTGAAATATAACATTAAAGTATTTAATTCAAATTTCAAAGTATTCATAACCTATCAACTGCTTTGAGTATTGACTGCACAGAAATTTGCCAAACAGCAAATTAAGCGAAGTCGTACATTTCTGCCATATTATTTCAATTCCAATCGTTTGCACTATGCGAGTCAGAATAATTGCTTTGCATATTTCCAAACAACTAACATGCCTAACAGTCCATCCAAGAAGCAATGCCTGCCCTAAGGAATGATTTTCACACTCTGGAGACTACAGTCCAACCTTTCTGGCTGCCAGATAAATCAGGCTCAATCCCAGCTGCAGACAAGTCCTTTAGTAGTCCTAAATCCAGATAAATCAGGCTCAATCTGAGCCGCAGACAGGTCCTTTAGTAGTCCTAGGAGTCTACCTCTCCCTATTTTAAAGGGCTATAAAATTTTAAATAGTAAAAACACACAGCTAAGCAAACCTTTTCATATTTAAAAATACTGTAGCATGAGAGTTTTATTCATTTATTAAAGATCTRATAGAGTATCACACAAAAGAATGCCCATTGACTGGTAGCAATTTTGAGACTACCTTCTCTCCACCCAGAGAGACATTTGATGACTATTTTTGAACAAGACAGGTCTACCTTGAAAGGGAAGCATGCACAATAAAAGCCACCAGGGAGTGCATTAATGGGACAAGCAAAATGAAATCCATGACATGTGATAAATGAAGGATGACATGCATATGATAGAACAAAAATAATTTCACACAAGTATGTACTGCTTACTTCAAACCTATGACAGACTTAATTTGAATTAAAATCAACCTCATGCAGGTCGGTATGACAGACACCATTACAGACTGAATGATTACAGTCTGAAGTAAAAATCCATTTAGTATTTTGTTCCAGTTAACACTTCAAGATTTAGTAGATACCATAAAAAATGAAATCAACTATAATACATGTTAAAACAACAACAAAGCACACAAAGGTGCAAGGAAATAAGAGCACATGCTCAATTTGTATCCATCACTATTTGACTCGGTTCAAACACAACTTAACTTTGCAATGCTTTGTCTTTGTCTCCTCTTACTAGGCCTGCCGAAGACTAAACAAAGTGGAGACATGACTACGAGGACCTCTGCCCACCTAAAGCAAAAGTCAACAATTTTCATGTGGCTTGTAACAAAACTTTCACTTTCAGGGCCACCAACAGTTTTCATCAACAAAGAACACGAAGTTAAACAATTTAATTTCTTAATCAAAGAAAACTTGCGAGTACTTTAACATACATGCATGGCTCAACACACATTCCTCTCTCTGGAGGAGCAGCTTCTTTGCAATGCTTGGCTTAAGCCTCAACAGGTTATGCATCCACTACATCTGCCCCGTCCCTGACAAGTTCACTACAGGTTCATCTGGTTGTACTTATAGCTCAGTCTGAAATTTAAGTATCAACTCATATGCCAAAACAGTTGGACAGCCTTATGTATTTTTTCAACAGTGTATCTTTTGGATCCTGCTGCATTAATATTTTCATGGTACCATCAGAACCTTGCAGCAAATGATCACCATGTGCAGAAGGAATGCAGAAGGAATCTCACATCSCGAGATGGAAAAGATATAACACCTACAAAAGGGTACTCTATTTCTTTGTCCTTAAGCACTGATTTCTAAGTCTAAAATACATCCAACTCTCTAACAAAAAGCTTACATGAACAATTGCCAGTGATTTTTTTTAATTCATAAAAGCATAATTTTCCAGAGTATGCAGTACCCAATAGCTATCCATTAATTAAGGGAGGAAAAAAACATCAAAAAAAACAGAGCTGCTAGTCATGCCTCCTMAAGTATCCCCATAAAACTTCTTTGAAAGGTGAGGGCCTCTACAGTTACAGACATACACACACATGCTGATAAATTCAGAAATGTAAATAGGCTCAGTCACATCTGAGTAAGCCTGCACGGCCAGCAAACAACACAGGAGAACTTGAAGAAACTGCACTGCTGTTTCCCCAGCAGGGCTATACTGGGAGTTATTGTCGTAACTCCAAAGGAAACTRCCCATAAATCATACAGATTTCAGGGCAGTTCTGGTCCTTCTTGTGCTACTGGTTGAAATCAAGTAGAAAATCAAATTTTATTAAACATTTTTGTTGGTTTTTACAACTTTATTCCCCAAATTTGAACACTCATGCTCCATCCTTAATTAAGAACATTGACAGCATCTGTGCAAAGGTAGAGAATAAATATTTGCTTCCCGCTCGAGAGAGGACTCCACTTGACAATAAACATTTTTAAAAAACATCTCAAAACACAACTATTGTCTTTCAGGTGGCAGGGATACTAACCCTTGCTAAAAGTCTTAGTTGTTAGAAAGGCATTTCAAAGATACCAGCTCCTCAGGGACCTGAAGAGTTTAGKAATAAAAATGCTCTCGCAGCAATATATTTAACGCTATCAACCAGCCGTAAAATAAATGTATTGGTCAATAGTAGGCAGACTGACCTGCTTTTTAATTCACAAAAAACAAGATTTAATCACAATACATACCAATATTTGACAGCTGGCTATTAGTTATYTTACACAATTTTTGGAAATTTTGTTAAAAAAGAATCTTGACATTTAYTACTTGTATGTTATTACCAGCTTTTCTATATGCAAAAATATCTTGTAGCACAGATAACACAAAAAGGTTTAATCATTCAGATAAGTCAGGTGCTAAGGTTAGAATAACTATTATTTTCTCATGAAAGCATACAGAAAGCAACATGCAACCGTAAAGCAATACAAYCAGTGTTCTCTGATCACAACTGCGTTAACAATGGCTCTTATTTACTGAGACAAAAACTTTATGTATTCTTTTATGTGGGCCAAAGAAAAGCAGAAGGAAACATGAAAAGATGTGTACAAGTACGTGTATATGTGCATAAGTGCAATGAATGCAAGAATAATGGCAAACACCTCTTTAGGGAGGCAACAGAGCTGCCTGTTAGAAGACTGATCCTGCAGTTGTTGCATGTTATTTACACAAGCTAAACCCTTCTGCACGCATTGAGCTTCCCTTCTCATTCAGGCAAATAATTGTAACCTACAGAGTTGACATTACCCACAAAATACAACAGGGCAATATTAGAAAGAAAAAATTTTATAAAGATACTACCTTGCCTGAAGCAGASAAAACTGTTTGCTCAGCTACTTGGTATCATTTCCAATACATAAGTCTTTCCTTATATYACATACAAGTGAAGAGATATAAAAATCTGGGGAATTGTACCTAAAATGTCCACACGTAACCACCAAGTACTGAAACTAAGCACTGTACTTCTTACATCCACAACTATACCTGAGATTTATTATAACAAGGATATAAATTCTGTGATGTAGAAATCTACACCACAGTCTTCTCTCTAGGGCACACACACAAAAAAAAAACAGAGAAAAAATAAGAAAAAAACAACAATGGAAACTTGGTAGGTTTCCATTTCTTGACAAGATCCTTGTTTCCAAGGTAGGTTTCCATTTCTTGACAAGATCCTTGTTTCCAAGGTAGGTTTCCATTTCTTGACAAGATCCTTGTTTTCTCATCACAAAAATAAACATATTTCCACACCAAGACCATGCAATTACTCACCTATCATTCCTGAACAGGAGAAATTTGAAATCAAAATGCAAGCTTTCCTTCTGCTCAGATATGAACAATAAAGGCTGGCTATATTCTCCCACAGCTGTATCAAATCAGTAGATTTGAAATAGCTAAGAAATTTTATAGAAAAAAATGTCCTTTATGTATTAAAAAAATGCCATCACTTTCTCCTGAACAGCACAYGTGGGTTAAATAAGTAAATTCACAGACATACACTGTGATTCATTGTGATCTCTCTAGCTGACCAACATAAATGACCTTTCTAAAGCACCAAGTGGGCCGTCTTTGAAGGGCTAGTTTTGGCACGAGTTATTTTCTAGTTATTCCAAACTACACTGGAATATGACAAGTTTCTTGGGATAGCTTTTAGCACCTCTGACCATAATCCAGTTTTAATAGGTCAGCACCTCAGTACTTCCTCCTCCTCTCAATTTAACAATCCTTATAAAATACYGATTTAATTTGTTAGTATCTTTACTCTAAAGTCTTCATAGCATTGAAAGAGAACTAAGTTACAAACATCATTGTTATTAAATATTTCATGAACCCTTGTAAATCCACTTCCAAATAACTATACTCAACAGTCCTTTGGGCACTGTCCAGAAGAAAAATGCAGCTATTGAGCAAATACCTTATCAGTTTTGGTAAACTTTTAGACTATATCTTATATAAATATTTATGCACCACTCAAAAGCTGAAATACTTTACCTTTCAATGATACCAACAAAGTGAACAGTCTTGTAACAACTGCCCTTCAGAACCTTCTTCATAGTTGTATGCACAAAGGAGCAAGTTAAATGCCCTTAAAAATTTTAAGAATAAAAAATATTCTTCCCTCTTCAATACAGAGCAGAACAGAAACCCTCTTGGAGTCATCTTGGGCATGGGAAGGACTGTAGTCAGCTATTAGAACTTAAATCATCCAATAACAAAATCCCCAAAGAATTTTCTGCAAATAGCAATAAAAACTGCCCCAAAACTGTTTTGTTTCCATAGTGTCCTTTTTTTTTAAATGAGCTAAATGATATATTTCATTATATACTAAATTACTAAAACCACTATATTTTACMAACATTTTTTCCAATTAAATATTATGATTAAAATAACTCAATTTAACATTTTAAAAATGAAAAGCCRCAGCCAAGTTCTTACCAGCATTTAATCATGGAGAAAGAAAAATCTATATGCAAAGGAAACACTGTGCCTAGTTCTTATCATTAGCATTATTTTGTACATGAGCCTATGGATGAGAAATTGCTTGCCCAGTGTTTTGTAGCATGGCAATTCAATCCCCAAGAAAAGATGAATTTTCCTGATGTCCAATTCAGTGTCATATCCYAGTTCGCAGTAGTGATTTCCTTAATGCATGTTACCAATTACTACACTATTTCACAGGGAAGGCTTCAGACCTTACAGTAGGACAAGCAGAACAGCCTTAATGCCAGAGCAGCTGCTAAGCCAAACGCAGGGTCCTTTACACACCATGTGCAAATGTGTACTCTCCTGATTCAGCTGCCCGAGTCAGTCAAGCCTGCTGAAATGACCTGCTCACTTATCTTCTGAGCATGAAATAAGACGCCACTACAAAGCTGCATGTTAAACTGTAATGGAGAAACACTCGGGGATTAGAAACTAGATCCAATAACCATGGAGTGTTTCAGAGAGAGGGTCATGAACTAGGAGGCTAATCTTTAAGCTATCAATTCATACTCAATTGAGGTTATGTTGGGAAAGCTCATGATGGGAAGGAAATAGAAATAAAGCCTTCTGTAATGAGAAGTTTATGCCAAGAAATTGTACCAAATGACCTCAGGAAAAGATCTGCTAACGCAGGGTATTTTTTTAAAGATGTTTTATGCATCGCCACTCTCTCTCATGTGTAAAAAGCATTTCAGAATCCGCCTGCTTTCAGATAATTAGGATGTGAGACAATACACCAGGGAATCAGTTTTGAGATAACTTCAATTTTCCTGAATCCATCACAGTCTCTTTCATTTTCAATTTTTCCCCCTTCATTTGCCATGAAAAATGATGGGTTCTTATATATGAATTGTGTTAAAATGATAATGGTTAAATACAATATATGTTGTTTTCTAATACAATTGTTGCTAAAAGCTTCTCCCTGCATGATTTTTGGATCATTTATACAAGAACTTAAGAATACCATTCAGAAATGTGGAGTATAAAATAAAAAAGAGCTACATTAACAGAACATTGCCTTACAAGTAAGGCAAAAATGAATTCTATCTCATTTCAGTAAGCTTAGACAGCTTTTTCAGAAATGGTGTCAAAGAGTGATTACAGTTACTGTTCAAGATCACTGTTGATGTGTCTGATCATCAAAATAGATTAATTTCAGATTCTTGAGGTTGTAAACATAATAAGAGAAACCTTGCCCTCATCTCTCCACAGAGAAAAATTATTCCCTCATTTATCTTTTCAAAAGCTATTCACACACATATTTATGATATTAGCATGCAGTAAAGACATTAGGAATATTTTGGATAATCATCCCCTAAGTTCCTATGTGCAGAGGAAGCTTCCCGTTAAGGTGATGAAATTGGCAATACTCTGACAAAACAAAATGAAACACATCAAGCACAAGTGTGCAAGTGAACTACTGGAAGATGCTCTGCTCCAAGACCTCAAAGAGAAGGTTATTCAAGATGCTGACACATTTATCTAGGTACTTTTATTCCCCTCAGCCTTAATCATATAGGAGACTCCACTTTAAATACAACATTGAACACTGAAATGGCAAACTATTCTATACGTTAACAATACAAAAGTAACATATTACTAAGGTCTGAAACAGTTACCATGTGTCAGTTAATACTTAGTGACACGTCATCTTTAGGAAAGTTTTCATAAAACCAGAAAAGAAAGAAAGAAAAAGAAAAAAAGAAAAAATAGAATAGTTGATTTTGCTTGGGTTGGTCATTCACCTAATATTATTGTATCTCATCCACGAATAGACCATGGCTTCCTTCATAGGCAGCTGTGCCTTATGAAACTGATCAAACATTCAGCATACTGAATTTTGTCAACAGGAGCACTAATGACTGCCTTGTCCAAAAGCCACAGTAAATATGAGTTTAGAAAACCATATTGTATTTATATAAGCATGTCAGAAGTAGAGAGTGGTTTTAGACAAGTACTTTTAATTAAATATAAACTTGTATGCTTGAGTAGTCTAGAAATTATTTAAACATAAACTTGTATGCTTTACTAGTTTAGAAATTCTCAACAAGTAGGGTGACAATCTCAAAATATCTGAAGCAGTCAGGCAACCCAAGCAAAGCAGTACATTTTTACTAYGATCAGTAAGTGCTTTCCTTCTTGTTTTATCATGTGTAAATCATTCACAGAGGTTACATGTTAGAGAGAGAAATACTTGCTTGAAAAATGTATGCCTGTTACAGACTTAGCCATTAGAAGCCTTTATGGATGAAAAGCATGGAGTCAGCTAATGAGTTTAAGTTCACACCACAGTATGAACACATTACAAGAGGTTAACTTCTCACCTGGGACTCTACCCAGTAGAATCCGTCCTCTCCAGCTCCAAAACACACACAAACAAAAAAAGAACACTTAAACTAGTAACAACTCTTTAAAGAGAAGACTGGGGGGGAGGGGGGGCGGGGAGAGAGGGGGGAAGGAAAAAAAAAAAAAAAAAAAGGCCTCCATGTGAGGATAGTAAGGACAAGGAAAGGCCACAGTGGCTCTAGCCATAGTGGCTCAAGAGATCACGATATTTCCCAAACAATATTCACAGTGCACTTGGGGCAGTCCTGAGAATGCCTGATTGCCAGAGTTGCTTTTTTCCCTCCGAACACGTCTCTTATCTAAATCCTTTAAAAAAAAAAAAACGAAAAAAAAAAAAAAAAAAAAAAAAAAAAAAGAGGGGGGTAAAAACTGGAAAAAAAAGAACTCTTTAGCCTACAAAAAAAACCCAACAGGAGACTCTCCAGCATCCTTCAAACACAAACCTGGTATGGGAAAGGGACTACATTATTCACCAGGTTCACTTAAATATTTGGAAAATTTTCAAGTAACAGTAAAGCACTTAACAGATCACCTGTGGAGGCTGTGGTATATCCATCACTGAAAATTTTTAAAACCAGATTAGATAAACATCTGCCAGAAATGATTATATAGTTACAACAGATGAGAATGTACTTAAGATCTTCTGCTAAACAGGCATTACAAAACCAGTAATCTTTCCCTCTTTCACTTCCCTGTGTTACTTAACTTTTACAAGAACAGATTTTTTTTATCTTTTTATTTTAAGTGTGATAACTAGGGAGAATACAATACATCAATGACTTGCTAACAGACCATATAAATAAACTGCACATGATTAGCATCAACACATGAACTTTACACTCACCCCACTGAAATGGGCACATGAGTTAATTTGACCAAGTAACTAGCAGTCAGGAGAGTCCACAGCAAAGGCAGGAATCAAAGTCTTTCTTGCTACTCTTTTTTAGCATCAACATCATTCTCTTGCCAGCTTCTAGAGCAAGAGAATACATCTATCAGTCCTGTTTTAATAGACTTACTGCTGTGAGCCCATAGTACTTCAGCTATGAACGGATACATGCTGAAGACAGATTAGCAATTAAGAGCTTGAACTGTCTTCCACTCTTATTACTTAAGGTCTTGATATTGTAGGAACAAATTCTACAAACTGAATAATTAAAATACAGGATACAGACTGAGATACCATAGCCTCTACAAACCACTACTGCTGCAAGCTGCTAAAACTATTTAAATAAACATCTGTTAAGAATAGCTGAGACTCAATTCCAAGGCATGTCAACAGAATAAAAAAAGGAAAGGCCCCTTAAGCCATGTTCCATAAGGCTAAGAAAACATAACCAGTCATTACAGTTTGGGACATAAAAAGTGGCCTACAGTACTCAAACTAATTTAAGTCTAATTAATCTAATGGGGAGAGGGAGAGGGAGAGGGAGAGGGAGAGGGAGAGGGAGAGGGAGAGGGAGAGGGAGAGGGAGAGGGAGAAAAAAGCTTTGCCACCTAGTGGTTTGTGGTCATAAAGCCTAGTGAGAGGATCATTTTTCACTTTTTCACTCAAGAAATTACTTTTAGAGGAAAGCACCTTGTCCCAAGGACAAAAAAAAAAAAATAAAAAAATAAAAAGCTTTATGCAGCTGGTTGTTTGGAAAAGACCCCAAAACTTTCAGGGAAACATTTGCTACTGTTTAAAATTAAGGTAACCATGGAAAGGAAAACTAAAGATAGCTCTCTCCCTCCTCCAGTTCCCATCCCACAGGGTGCAAGCACTGCAGGAAATCTAACAAATGAAATGCTTCTGTGCCATGGTGATGGGAACAGTGTAGAATAAGAACGACACAGACATTACTGGGTTTCTCTGAAGCACTGGATTTTTCCCCCAGCTTTRTTATTAAGCACATCCAGGACAAGCATACAAAACCAGGAGGATAATATTCGACTGCTACTGCTTAGACTTACTGCTAGTTTTATTCAAATATCACGTGTCACAATTAAAAGTATAAGCTACTCTTTTTTACTTTAGGAGTAAAAGAATATTTAACAGCTCATCTTAAAGGAGCAGAAAGACTCTGAAACGAGGGAACTCAACACTTGCTTCGCAGTAGCACTTGCTTCATTTTGTGAGCAGTTAAGCTCAGCGCAAAGGCGTTTACTGAAAAGCTCAGGAAAAGCAGCACTCCAGTAAGGCCAAAATACAGCGGTTGCTGGTGACTCCTAAGATAAAATGCTGTTTATCCTACGCTCATCATAAAGCACAGATAATGTAAAATCACAAATAAAGGAGGAAAATATAAACTCATTCTGCTTATCCAATGCCTTCATTGAAGGATGGACTCTGCATTACACCTTCACAACTATCTCTACTGAAAACASGCTAAGCCACACATTCACACGCTCCTTTCACTGAAACTTATGTGCAAGCCTGAAGAACCCAAGGCCACGCCGCGGGGCGACAGGCAGCAATTGCGGCCTTTTCGGTGAACACGTGCGGTTTAAACCGTCAATCCCAACGAGCACGGAGCGCAGCGGCCGTTACCGAGCGGCCGTCTGGTGCCGAGCTCCGCGCCGCCA
>NW_020455988.1:1950871-2094764 GCF_003342845.1 Nothoprocta perdicaria
CCTTCGTTTCCCTTCCTTCTTCCTTTTGTGCTTTCTGTGCCCTGTAAGGCTTTCTGTTTATTTAAACGTGTTCTTTTATTTTTTTTCTTTTTTTGGGGGAGTAAGGGGGTGGTTGGGGAGGATTGAATTCCAGAGGTTATCAGGGTCACTTGAGGTTGCTGACTTTGCTGTAGTAGCTGTTTTGCAAGTTACTTAAAATGAGTTTCTCCTCAAGGATCAATCCCCGTGTGTGTGTCTCTRTGAATAATGTCTAAGTTAGGCAGCAATGACCTTAGTCCTTACTGTATTGGGACACTGGAACAGCATGATGCTGATATGATCAGGTAGTAGCCCTGTGGTGCTGTAGGAGAAAATAAATCCCTACAGACAGAGGGAGTTGAGATAGAGGTAAAAGAAATTATATGCTTATAAAAGCAAAGCTTAGGCCTAGAAAGCTGTGCTGATGTGTTAAAGTTGCACATATGTTCTCTATCTAAGTAAATATGTAAAAAGATGCTTTTTTTTAGTTTATCCTCCTGCCTTTCCTTGAGTATTTTTTGTTTTGTTTTTAAGGAAACAGAGTTAACTATTTAGCATTTGTATCAAATCTCCAAAATATTCTTGTAGTCCCCTGTGCCAAAATCAGTTGGATATTTGGCTCTTTTCTCTGTGATTTTTGTCTTTATTGAAGACAAAATATTGACATTGTAGCTCTTTCAAGTTCTGTTTTGCATTATCTATTGATTCTGAATTGAGTGGCAATATTATAATAAAAATGAGTGTGTTGTTATTCTTTATTTCCATGTCAAATACTTCTTATTTTGGTAAATTTCAATTTATTTGCAATATATCCTAAAAGAGGAAGTAACGTTGTAACACTGGAAGAAATGTTTGATTAAAAGCAATGCTGACTGAGCAGATGAAATCTCTGTGGTATAGGTATTTATGCTGCAAAAAAAAAAAAACTTGCAGAAAAAGAAATCAAACTAAAAATTTAATATTTTAAATTTAAATGATAAATAATCCTTAAATTTTAAATATTTTAAAATATCTTATTTTAAAATATTTAATTATGTAAAAATATTTGAAATGTTTAATTATAAAATATTAAATAATGAATATTTAAGTATTTAATGTATTCCTACTTAAATGAAAGACTACAGGAGTGGTGCTACTTTGAAATGAAATAGTAATTTCTAAACAACTTCTGCTTCTGATAACTTTTACTGAAAATATTGGGTAGTAGTTGCTTCTGTAATAAAGGATTCTAAGGGAGATTTGGGTGAAGGAGGTGGGAGGGAAAATGTGCTGCTTCTGGGTTTCTAGTCTTCATGTCCCACCTGTTTTGTAGATGGGATAGACTGTGTGTCATATACTCAGTAAGCTCTACTCTGGAAGCAAGGACTCAGTAATCTAGGATGACACTAACAATACAATGTTTGCTTTTTTTTTTCTGTCCTCACTGTTTCAGATTATCAGAATTGAATTCCTAGAATTCAGTCCCAGAACTGAATTTGCCTGCCTGAACTATTCCTGGTGTTAACTTAGGATAACATTTTTTTTCCTTTTCCTCTTTATTTCAGAGCAATTTGGAAGTCCTGCAGACTTAATTCCCCCAAATTATAAAATTAATTCAATATGTGTCTTTTAGAAGAAATGAGCTTGATATGTGAAACTGGGTACCATGAGTGTGGTGAGAATTTGTAGCCCACTATGTGATTATATCTGTGCCAAATTTCATATAAGCTGAGGAAAAGGATGATTAAAATGTAAATAGTCTAGTATTTGTAGTCTTCTTTCAGGTAAGGCTTAAAAATAAATATAATATTCTGTTTGAATTTAGAAATGACAGTAAATAGGAAAAAAACTAGATTGAAATAATTTAGTTTACAAAGTCCCTTTCATTTAGGCAATTAAAGGTGGATAGTAAAAGGATTTACAGCTATGAAAAAGCACTAGGAAAATACTTCACAGTAAGTTGAAATGCATGGTTCAGAGCAGAGAAGTCATTCTGACTGGAAATAAAGACAGTCATGAAACTAAGTACTTCTGGAACTGAATTGAAAACTAACAATCATATGTAATGTAGATCACTTGCTTGAGCTGTTGTTTTCTTGGATGTATGTGAGTAAGCAGCTTATTCTATGGGTAGAGGAAGAAATCGAGGTAGTAGAGAGAATATTGCTTCCTAACTTTTTAAATACTGGGAATGCTATAGCATTTAGACGTTTGTCTAATTGAGTCTTATCTCTGTGTTTACAAATATTACTGTATGTTGAGCTTCAAATGTACTGTTTGTAAAGCAGTAGCACTGTAGCACTGAGAAATATATTTTAGTTACCTTATTTAGTCACACTCTAAAAGCTAAGTCATAAAAATACATATCTTTTGAGTGTAAGATTTTATTTTCTGTTTCTTTTTTAAAGAATGTGAATTGTCTGKAAGAGCTTCAGATCGTGCCAAAAAAGATGTTTCCTTTAAAAGACACTGAGATGGGTGCCTCCACCTTCTTTGCCTCAGCTCTGCCACATGATGTTTGTGGAAGTAATGGCCTTCCTCTGACACCCAACTCCATCAAAATTTTGGGGAGATTTCAAATACTTAAAACAATCACCCATCCAAGGCTGTGCCAGTATGTTGACATTACCAGAGGAAAACATGGTGAATATCTGTTTTATGTTTCGTTACAGTTACGTTTATGTTAAAATACATTTGAAAACAGCTGAGCAGATCATTGCACTAGTTAAAGATGGTGGCTGTCTTTCACTATCAAAATGCATATGCAATGCAAATGCAATCAGAAGGCACTGCATGCCTGAGCAGGGGCTAGCCATGCTGATGCTTTTGTTTCTTCTGTACACAAAGACTGGTCTATTGTCTTTTTTTTTTTGCATTATACTTACCAATGGAAACTGGAGGCTTTTATTTTCCTTCCTCCCTGCACAATTTTTCTGCTAAAATGCTTCCTCATATTCATGTGTTGAACATCAAATTAGATGCATCTGTGATGCTGAACAAGTGGGCCTTTATTTTGTGACCAATTTAATGTAATGGTTAAGTCTCATGTACTTGTTTGCAGATGTTCTTGTTGCCACAACTGTATCAAAACTTGGTTGATAAAAAAGTTTTTACTTTTTCTTTCCTCCAACTACTGCTGTTCAAACTATCTCTCTCTGACAATTATTATGGTGTGGAGTTTTTTAATAAATGTTTTTGTACTTTATTGTTAGCTCAAATAAGGCTCCAGTTGTTTCTTCTATCCACAATGATCTGACTATTGCAAAGTAAGCAGGAGTGGAGCATTCAACTCCCACAGAATAGTTGCAACACCTGTGACAATTTAAGTGGCTATTAGCTTTACTTGTAAATCCAGCAACATTCACTGTATCACAGTGCAGAATGATAGGATTGTTCTGGGCTTTTTTTTCTTTTGTTGTTTTAAGAAAATGACACAGTGGGTAACCCTGCTATGAACTGTTAAGTGCAGAGAGCGAGGAATTAATGCGTGTGTGTGTGTTCATTTACTCTTATGCTTGTAAACTTTTGTATTCTGCAGCTGATGTACCTAGAAGGTATTTTCCTTTTCATTTTTTGTTTGCAGTTAGCCTTTGAAATAGAAATTGGCTTTTCTTATAGCACTTTTAGAGCTGAGAGATGAAAAAACACTAGGTTACATAGCACTCTGTAAAACAGATATGGTTAAGTGGGAAAAATTGGCTATTTCAACAGTGAAGGTGTTGGTGACACAGGTTCTCTAGTGTATATAAAGATGAAGGAAAAACATTTTGTGATAATTAAAGTGTAGTCATATAGGGATATCTTGTGATAGTGATTAAGGTCAACTGTGAAGTCATGAGAATGCTTTTTTTCATAGTGCTCAGAATAGTAGCTCATTGCTCTCAAAAGAGGACAATCTAGTAAAACAACAGAAATTTACATGGTTAGGGAGTTCATCTTAGACTTTCAAAACGAGTATTTTCTGTCTCTATCTTGCTGTAACAATCTCCTTAAAAATCATTTATTTGAAATAGCATTGTTTAATATGATTTGGCTTTGCATCTGGACACTTATTACCAGCTGCTCCATGTGTTGCAGGAGTAACAAAGCTCAGCTTCTTTAGGAATTATGTTAAACTCCTCTGGGCTTTCCCTGTTTCTTAAAATTGCTGTACACAGTGCAACAATCATTTTCTCTCTGTCTTCAGAGCCAGCCAATGAATATCTAGAATACATGAGATTCCCCCAAAATCCTATAAATATTTGCTAAATAGGAGGTACTAGACTTAGAAGTGTGCTAATGGACAAAGGAAGTTTAACTCACCCTGAATCCTTTATCTCAGAGCTAATGTTACTGTTACATCAACACAACCACAAATTTCTGCAAGTCTGCTTATCTTCTTTGAAACTCCTATGCTTAAATTTGACTGAGATGGGCTGAGAGGTTCAAAACTTACTGGAAGAGACTGGGTGGATGCTTTTGGTGTCTGTCTTTTTTTTTTGAAAAGGGGGGAGGGCAAAAAAAAAATCTGCTTTACTCAAATAACCTGCTGTGTCTCAGGAAAAAGATGATACTGTACCCAATTTATACATCTTTTTAATGCAGATGTCACTTGCGTTCTAATCCTGGTGTTTGTGTGTGTATACATGTATCTTTTCTTTTTTAATCAGAGAGGCTGGTTGTGGCTGCTGAGCATTGTGAGAAGAGTCTAGAAGATCTGCTGCGAGAAAGCAAGCCAGTCAGGTAAAGTGTCAAGCTAAACTTGCATTTACTGACTGAAATATCACATGTCTGTGCCAAAGCCAGAGCTTTAGTAACTACTTAATGGTTCATATAAGTTTTACTATGATAGTACTAAGATTTAAAATGCTAGATATTGTCATATTCAGATTCAGCCATGTTATCATTGTTTATCAGTATATTTCTGAACAATTAAGAAAATTAGAGAAATCAAGGAAACTTACAACTCAGTTACTTGGCAGGTCATAAAATTCCATTTTTTTTGTAAAAGCTGTTTGAGCTTGCTTCTTTAGAATGAAGTTAAAATTATGAATCAAAGACTTCCTAAGAATTAATTTGAAGATTATATGTCTAACAGGTGATGAAATGTTTACACTAGAAATGTAATTTTTTCATGTTTTTCATATATAGAAAGGTATTAGCTTATTAATTGGCAAGTAGAAGTCAGGTGCGTTTGCCAGTATGCTAATAAGTCATTTAAATTTGGGTTGAATTTGTCACTTCATCAAGACTTTGATGAAAACTAATCCAAATAGATACTAGCTTTCATAGTAGAACGTGCAGAACAGCTGACCTGTAGCTTTACAAGTAATGTATATAAAAAAATCCAACTTGTTGCTGGAAGTCTTAGCAGTAATTTTAAATGAAAAGCATGTATTGTCCTACTATTAGAGCAAGGAATTCTTCCTTAGAGTAAGGAAGAATTTATAGCATAAAAACTGTAAAGAGGGAGAGAAAAAGTTATCATCTCCATCTGGGATAGCAAGCCATTATAAGTGGACATACCTTGTTATTTCCAGAGCGCAAATATGTATAAACATAAAACATGTTTAGAGAAATCCAAAGGCTTTCCTTGCTGTAAACTTATTGAAAAGTTTACAGCAAGCAGTAAATTTCATACTCTTTTGATACTAATGTGAATATAGAGAAGATGCAGCAAAACAATTGTCAATTTCTGAGTCTTTCTAGATATTGATGAAATTTCAACCAAAGGCAATTATGTTTAAAAGTTGCAGTTGCTTAAGTTACTTATTAGTATTAGTCCTTGTAGTTATTGCAGTAATACTTGTGTAAAAAACTTTGAGATAATTAAAGTAACAAAAAACTACTTGAAGTAATAAATAAAGCCACAATCAAGATGTATGATAGGTGAGCTGTTTTGGATTGTTCTGATAAACTTCGTGTGATTCATTCCAAATTAGATTTGTATGAATGGAGTAATATGGTACTTGTAGTGTTCAAGTCTTGCAGCCCTTAAATAGGATGCTAATAATATTGTCTGGCATTGACAGTGTAAAATGCTGTGTTTCAGTTTGTTAGCTTTGTGTGCAATTGAGCTTGTATTGGAGAAGCAGTGTTGGTCATTATGAAATCTCTTTTTGTGATTGCCATTCAGTGTTGCAGCAGTGCAATATGTCTTGAGGAATGTTTGGCAAATATGGCTTCCATTTTCTCTTAAAATGTATCTGAAGATGATATGTAAAGGGCTTTTTGTGTGTGATATATTTTACAGATCTTCACACATTTTTGCATCAGGTTTTTATTGTGCAAAGTTCCAGAAATAGTTAAAGCATCAGAAGCTCACTTTTTCTCTTTCATTCAACTCACGCTACTTTTTGAACATGTGTTTCTTGGTGTTGGATGAGAAGTAGGCCAGACTGTCTACTCTCTTGGCTGTTTTTGAAAAAGTATGCATATAGCTTTTTTAATTTGTCTTGAATGGCTTGATAAAGTATACTTAGCAATATAAATTGTCAGAAAATCTATTTAATCCTGTAGCCTAAGAATTACCATTCTAACCAAGAGCTAAAGATATGTGGAGTTTTTTAATTTTTTAAGGAAAAATGTCTTCCTCTTGAATGGAGAAAATTTCATTTGGGAGTAATTTTTATACTCCTTTTTAATGAGCTAACTTGATTTTTTTCAGAAAGTTTGTAACACCTGAAAAAGAGCTAAAACATAGCCTGTATTTTCTTAGTTTGGAGAGATGTAATTCATGTACTGTAAATTATGGCTGTTGAGAAAGTAGTTTAAAGATAAGTTATGTCAAGTTTCCTGCAAGACATTCTTTCCTTTTTTTAAAAAAAGACCATTTTGTTTCCTTTGTGAGACCAGTCCCAAGTTATCTGCTGTTTGAACTGTCTATATCAATTACCAGTGGAAGGAAGTATTTGGCTTTTTCCATATATTCTGATTGTGTTGTTTGGTGATAGCAAAGCTGGTTACACATCCGGGATTGATATGTGTGCTATTGTAATTAATTTCATAAACTGTGTGTGGAATGTGAGAAGCTGTTCTTCTGGTTTCTAGATTAATTCTCACTATATTTGCCAGAAAGTAAGTCTTTTGCTGTATCAGCTGTATCACAAGCTGATGTGAAATCTGCAGGAAATCTTCTGTTATATTAGTGCTGAAACTCAAGACATAATGTTATGGACTGTCCCTCCTTCCATACATATTGGAAAATAGGCCATACAGCTGTTGAATAGTTGCTTGCAATTGATCTTCTCCGAAGTCACGTGTCCAAGTGTACCATGCCTTTCTTTATATCTGAATTATGTGAGAAAAGATAACACATTTGAGTTCTTTGTTTAATGAGCCTGAGTCGGACAAGGATTTCTAATTCTAATAGATCATCAGCCTACATGACTGGTAGTTAGAACTCTAGCTGTTTACCCAACTTGCTTTGTCACAGAGAAGCCTGTATATACTGACTTCCACTATATAGTTTTACTCTGTTTATGTGTATATGAATGTATATAATATGTATTTAGATATTTATATGAAAAAGATATTACAATAGCTCAAGTCTGAGAGTGCCAAAGAAATAATTAAGTATATTTGGGAGTCATTTCAATTTTCAAAGGGCTAGGGCTTATGTACACAACCAAGCATGATAAATACGACCCGATCTAAGGTCATAATAGCTTAATGATGTCTAGAGACTTGAAAACACTCCTTGAAGTCTAGCTAGATTTCTTTGTGTCGTCTTGTCCAGCAAGGATTTTTGTGTATGTGTGTGTGTGACTATATTCAAAGATAGCATAAAAAATTTGGAGGATGGAAGTTCTGCACTTCAGCAGTCCCATCCAGGATAACTTGCATGTTATGACAGTTAAAATTTTAGAAGACATGAAAATTTGCTAATTAGTTTAGCATGGCCGATACCACAAACTACAGTGTAGGACATGAATTTATTTTTAAGGTTCTCTGTCTATTAAGTGCATTTAGAACTGTTCCTTTGGGTTACCTTTTCCATACAGTGTTAAAGGTGATCTTTTCCCTGCTCCCGTGATGCCACAATAGGTCTTGTGTGTTTTTCCTTTCTGGCCATGCTTGGAGTGTGTTCCTTCTTTGAAGAAGTTGGTCTGCGCTTTTATTCATAATAATAAAAATGCCAGCAAATACTGACGTTTAGCAGACTTTTGGCACCTAGAATGCAGTTTCTGGATTGGTCTTCAATTTGTGGTTTGGGCAATATTTTCTTTCCTCAATAAAATATAGTTGTCATATGTTTTGAAAGTCACGGTTTTGAAAAATTACTAGTGAACCATCAGAGATACAAGGTATAGTTTGTTATACATGGAACATTTGATGGGAAGCAGACTGTGCCTGCAGCTGTTTACTAGTTTGGGAGAAAACAGAATCTGATTGATTCGGATGAGTACATTTTATTTGTCTTTATGAAACTGTTGTATGCTTATTGATTGGTTTAGATTTGCTCATGCCATCCTAGCTATTAATGTGCTTTTGGCAGACTTCAAATGAAATTAGAGTATGATATTGGGGAAGAAAAAAGGCAATTTTTGAGTATTCAGAATTTTTTCAAGAGTGTTGCAAGGCAGGTGCAAGTCATCAAAATGCTGAAGGTTTTACATGATGACTTGAAGAGCTGCATATGAGCAAAACTTCAAGGGATGAATATACTCTGCTTTGAATCAAGTTTGTGCTGGAATTTCACATGAGAAATCCATATGTCACAATGAGGTTACATTTAACAAGGATAAACGATGAGCTAGTAAAATGAAGTAGCATTAATAAACAGACTTCTTAAAATTAGCTTTCCTAGGCATGTGTGAGAGTATACTTCAGGGCATTCAGTGGCTTCAGGGAATTCTTTTATTTACTGCCAATGGTTTATTTCCAAAGCTGTGATAAAAGAATAGGCATTAGTCATGACTTAGATTATTCAAAATTATTTATCTTAATAAAAGTGTATTTTTATTTTTGTAAAGTCTAGTCTGAGTGCAAAGTCTTGTTGTAGCATTTCTCTTAGCATAGGATATCTCATGTAATAGTCTTTCCCTTCATGTGGAAGAAAGGTAATTTGGAATGTAAAAGGAAAATAATGTTCATGAAGTAGTCAAAGTGAACATTCTTCCTCTTAATTTTAGTAAACTTTTTACATGGGAACAAAGTTTTACGTTTGTGTAGGTGACTGCAATGTTTAGTGCAATTTATCCTAGAGGATATATGTTCATTCTTTCTTGCATATGAAGCTTAGCAGTATGTGTGTGACTCTTTCAGGGAAAGAAAAAAGCATCCCACTTTTTATGGTATTATGTTGGTCTCTAACTTTGCTTTTGTCTTCTGTTATTAAAAAGCGGATGTGATGGTTAAAGAAAACAAAGTCAGTAAAAGTGCATAAATTTCAGTCTTTGCCATACTACATGGCTTGTAATCACATTCTACAGATTTCCATGCTAAAAGCAAAGTTAAAGATGAGCTGAAATGAGTTGTAAGTTAAAGGCTTGTACTTTGAGTTGTACTTAAAGTATTCTGCTAAAGATCAATTAACAGCTCCAGGAGGAAAGTACCTTCACCCAGTAGTGAGATTTCTTCAGGATACTGTGTGGATCAGTGTTAGAATTGCATTCTGCATAACCAAGCAAACTACTGCAAACAAGCTAATGACTGAGCAAACAAATGCCAAGTTTGCATTGTGCCAATCTTAGCAGGTTTATTTGAGCCACATTATTAATTTTTTATATTGATTTAAGGTAGTTGGAATAAGCATTGCCTGCAGGTCTGTGAGAACAAGTTGTGGTTGGCAAATGGTTGTTATGGTTGGTAGATGTAGTGTCTAGCATTTGATTCAGGTTGCTGAAGTGGGGGAAGAAAAAGGGGAAGGGAAGACAATCTAATACTCATTAAACTTGTAATACAGTGAATATTTCTGAAAGGAGATGGTATTTTTAAGTGCAAGTTCATGCGCTTAGAAATACTGAGCAATGTTTTGAGAGGAGTATTTGTTTCTAGGGATTAGATGGTTTATTTAGATAAGTAGCATCTGCACCATTGGTGTTGATTGGTAAGGATTCAAATAGATATATATGTAAAAGGATAAAATAGGAAATTGGGAACTTACCCTGTTGCTGCTGGTTAGTCCTCATGTGGAGAAGACTAATATCCCAGACATCATGGACTTTATCTCAGACTGAGAAATTCGTAGAGGTAGCTATCCCATAGAATTAAAGTATGGTCAGTAGTCATTCCTACTGGTATCTGTACTTTACTGTGATAGTGGTTGTATTTTTGCTTTTTTTTAAAAGAAATATAAGTCACTTAAAGTTCATTATCTTCTACATTTTGGTCTGTTTCTGTTCTGTCAAGGAGTAGCCAACAGGCCCACTCCATTCCTCCCCCTCCTTTTTCTTTTTAATTGGCAATGCTTCATAGAATTGCAAAGATGAATAATGAAAACTCAGACTGGTCTGGTATGAGGGCAATGTTATTTATTGTTTGTTAGTCATGATTTTTGAGCTGTCAGTTCTGTCCATACTGCCACACAGCTGCAATGATGTTAACTGCATTAAAGTTACTACACTTTTAGCTTTTCTTTCTCTCAAATTGATCAGATTATTAATGAGATTTTTCTAAGGCACCTGGGGCACCACAGAAAGAGTAAGAAAATGCATGACTTGGAATGTCAAAGTTAGGGATTTAAAGCCTCTTTTGAAATGGAAAGTAGAAAGTAACGATGGCTAAGATCAAGCAAAACTCCCTTCTTATGCCATAGATACAGACCTTCCTTAGAAATAAAGTAAAATACATAGCAGTCATGAAGTTATCAGTTATAACCTTCAATGGCAGAGATCATGCCTATGATGTTAAAATGTGTACTCTGTAGCTCATGCTCTGTTGCAGTAATGCAAGCATCATCTGTTCGGAGAAGCTGACGCTGTAAGCACCCATCTGCAGGCAGCTGTGACCTTCTCTCTGCCTGTGCCCTCTGAGTGCTGTGTGTAAGAATTCCTGTGAGAAACACTGACTGAAGCTGGCACCTGGCCTGGTTCTGGAAATGGCCTCTATGGAAACCAGGAGCAGAGGCTACTGCAGGACATGATGAGGTATAAAAGATTGAACTAAAAAAAAACCACCTTTTTCAAGCAATGTGATCCAGTAGGAGCAGATGTGTAAAGTGTGCTATATTCCTTTTAGGGATGCTGTTTTAGTTKTACTCCAGTCTGCTCAGGACTGGCCTGCTAGCAGCTGGAGGACTGATGGCAGGCTTCTGGATCCTACCTTCTGTTTTATTTGGATCTAACACTGAATGCAGTCCGTGTGCTCTAAACCACTTTGTGATGTGAATCAAGCATACTAGGAGGGGATCATCAGGTTTGCTTTAAAAGCATCCCTCTGATCCAAGCTCAAGAGTTAATGTGAAGCTCCTCATTTTGTCCCGAGTTCTCTGTTGCAAACACTAAGTTGAATGTTACTACTTTCATTTGTTTGCTTTGAATAAAATTCAGTTTTGCATAAGAAAAGCCAAGAGTTGTCCCTATATAAATAGCTTATTTGTTTCCCTTGTTGACTGTCAGAGTAACTTCTAAGCAGGGTTGACTCTGTCTTGTTTTTCTCATGGATGGTCCAATTCCTGACAAATATAATTAATTTTCAAAGATGCATTACTTGCTGTAGCAGTGAAATAAGAACAAGTTGTGGGATTTAGCTCTAGTTTTACTGAATATTCACAGAATTATACTTAATGCTAAAAATTAATGAGAATAACTTGTTTCTGATGTGTTTAGATGTTTGTGGTGGCATGTGCATCCCTTGAAGGAATCTTTTTTTTCCATCATGATTATCCAGAATAATCTCTATAAAAATATTTGATCTTTAAATGTAGCAGATTTCAGGTTACTCATGTTTGAGTTCTGAGCCACTATAGTGAAATAAGACTACATATCTATCTTTCATACAAGTTCTTAAAGTTCTGGGCAGCTATTGTCTGCTGTTTGCTGCCATAGGAAGCCTTTTCTACTAATAGTGATAACTTCTCGCTTGGGGATACTTGCTAGCTAGTGATACTTTTCATCTGTGCAGGAAGTTATTCCTTAGCTTCATGGAAAAATACATTATGTGGGCAAGAAGACTGTTTTGCTCAGAGAAGCCAAATACTTCAATGGACCAGAGTTCCTGGGCTCTTAGGTCTTTGAGGAAAAGATATTTTCTTTTTTTCATAGGCTGGGTGTTTTGGGACCATTCTTTGTCTTTCAGTGCACTGGAAAGTCTTTTTATATGGATTTGTTGTTTTTTAATCTGAAAACGAAGAAATCTTTGGTTTCTTCAGATCAGAAGACATGGTATTGAGGAATCACATGATTTACTTAGTGAGGTTTTCTCTCTTCCTTACTATATAACATGTGTGATCAAAGACAATGTGTGTATATGTATGATTTTTGACTTCATGCAGTATTTTAATGGTTGGAAGCCCCTTGCTCTGGGTGGCTGGGAGTTCAAGCTGGGTTCCCAGGAATTATTCTCTTGTGAAGAAGCAGTCTCTTCCTTTTGAGTTGCTACAGAAGAGTAGAAGCACATCTGTCTATGCTGGGAGAGCATCAAAGACKGGGCCAAGGCAGTATCTGCTTGCTCTGTGATCAATTTACATTCATCTTCCAGATACAACTCAGGTTTGTGACGAAAATAAACATGTGAATTATTTTTCAGTCCGAATTTTTTGTTGTCTGCAAAATAAGCCATTTTGCCTTAGAACTTGCTAAAAGAAAACCAGGGATTGATGCATTTTTGTTGTTTTTTTTTGTTGTTGACTTTTCATATTGTTGAATATATGAATATTTGCAGACTTAATATGATGCTTAATATGATGACAATGAAGAACGGGGTAAGTGTGGGATACATGCTGCTTTTCTATACTTGGGCTATAGCTAGCCCTTTACTGGCACCTTTTTTGTTTTTTTAACAAAAAAACCCAGGTTATTTCTAGAGGCATCAAAAGTTTACTTAAACGCATTTTAATTTCATGTGCATGTATATGTATGGATGCATGTTGTTACACACAGAGAAAGCAAAGAATCAGGCTTAAAGAAAAATATTTCATTTTTTAGACTTTTTAAGTTCTTAAACTGATATAATTCCAAGCAGATTTAGAATTCTGAAGATATTCTCCAGTTCATTTATTTCAGTACATAGATTTGCTAAACTCACAAACTATCCAATGTAATGTAGGAACTAGTCAACACTGCTTCCAGGTAAAATATGTTAACTTTGTACCTGTGTGAAGAATATGCTACTTGCACTATAACCAAGAGCTTCTTGGAAAGCTGCCTCTTACTAGTGAATTCTCAGGATAATTTCCTTCCTCATACTTAAAAATACGACAAGACCTGCAGTTTTCAAATGACGTGGTTTCATAGCTTTTCCTAAAAATAAATGGAGATTATGACCTATTCCCCCATTGGAAAAAAGACTTTAAGAATTTTGTTTTCTAGGTGTTGATTTCTGCAGGATTCTTACCTTGGCACTGGTCTTCRTAGCAGAGAATCCTTTAGAAAAGGATTCAGTCTTCCTTTCAGTCTAAGCCTGAGTTTATAGTGGTTGCGAACTAAACGTGGAAGGAAATGACCATAATATGTGAAAATAAGATCCCTTAAGCAATTTAACATTTATATGACTTAAGTATTTCAAATGTACTGTGTTAGTTGGCCTACTGATACTGTACTTTGCTCTAATTATGGCTGTGCCATTGACTGTAAATGTTCTTCTCCTTCCTTGGTATGAAGAGGGAAGCCAACTTCCCTGTGATAGTGGGCCACATGTGGTGATTTTATTAGCAGAGTCCATACTGCTTGCACTAGTGTACAGCTTTATTTCTTTCCTCTATTGGAGTAGGGAGTAAAGCAGTGATGAAACTCATCAGGAGGGTCCTATGGGGGAAATCTTTGAAAAGCAGCAATTTTGAGTGAGTGATGCAAACAATCATACAGATTATAAAGAAGGGTTGTGTTGTATTCCTTTCCTCCTGCTAAGAAAAATTCTTAAGTTATGTGGGATTTTCTTGTATTACTGAAATTATCTTCATTTGGACGAGTATTTATAATACTCAAGAATTGCTTTCGAAGTTAGTTGTAGTTTAAAAGCAGAATGAAAGAACTTTTTGACTGCTGTCAGAGGAGCAATGTGAGCTGTTGTTGTGCTCGTATATTCTCTGCTTGTTGTATTCCCTTACAGTTCATTTCATTCTGATCATGTGAATGCATTTCCAAGCAAACTGGCAGTGTTTAGTCACAGTCCCTAGTGCCACTTTTTTAATCAAACACATAATAAAGTGTTAAACCATTCCCACCTGCATCAAGATCTTGGTTTTGCATAGAGTTTTTTTGTAATTTATTTACCCAGGAAGACCCAACTCATCTGCACATCTGGATTTCAATCTAGTCCTGTCTTTATCCTTTTTTCTCTGCTGGTTGATGAGGTCAGGTGGCTTTCTTGAGGTCACTGCAGTGATTCAGCYTCAGCTGTATCCTTTGCTATTAACCACTTGGCCACTTCTGAACAAGTAATCCATCTGCGTTATTGACTATAGTGGAATTTGGTTTATCGTTTTGCTTGTATTGAAATCTTGACATTTTTGAATTCAGAAATGTTACAACTGGACCTCTAAGTGGTTCCTGCTTCTACAAAGTTTTGAGATAATGATTGATGGTTTTGCTGGTTTCTGTCCCTGATGCATTTCTTCAGAGCAGATCCTGTCTGACACGCCTTTTGGGGAGTGAAACCTGTGCTTTCACTTCTTATACTGTGAAAACAGTGCTGTGAGTCTCTTAAATTATTTTTGGTGAGATGTGCTTCCTCTGGAGCTTTTTTGTTTACAGCCACAACACAAGATTAGAACAAGACACACAGGTTTCATAAAGCACTTCCTTAGTGTGAGGTTCTCTGTTAAGACAGAGAAAATGTAGTCTCATCTACAAAGATATGTTGTGTTTGAACATGCTGTACCTGCTTGAGGGGAGTCAAGAGTTATAGCTTTTACTTTGTGTTAAATTTCATCTTGTCTAGGGTTGTGATCAGGTTGGAGGGTGACTTTTAAGAATACTCTGCATGCGTCTCCAATAGCAAATTTGTAGCAAAAATCTGTACAGTTGAAATAGACTGTGCGTTTTTTTGGTTTTAGTCTTGTGTTGTGTCAGATTTCTAGTGAGACTTGGTGCATTTTGCTGGGTGAAACCCTCCAAATAATGTACTTGGTGTTGACTGCTGTTAGCTTTCCAGGAGTACCTTTCTTCCTACTCCTCCAAACTGGACTAGATCCCCTCTGAGTTAACTGTCACAGTAGCATAAAAGCAAGTAGAATTTACAGCTATCCATAAGTTTCCATCACCAGTTAAAAATAGCTCAGATGAATTTGGGACAATCAGAAGTATTTCTTCTATCCCCAAGAGTTTGCTGTTATGTGCAGTTAGCCTCCAGCCCTACTTTCCTTTTCTTACTATCTTTGTTTCTACATTGCTATCTGGATACATCTGCATGTTATGGGTAGGTGTTCTAATAGCTACAGCTGTCTGGGTCAAAATCRGGAAAGAGGGAGTCTGTTTTACAGCTCAAGTGCTTATGTGTGTGCCAAAGGCTTTTTTTTTTTTTTTTCCCTCTAAGAGAAGCCAGGGCTGGGAACAGGAAGCAACCAGGGAGAAGTTTGGTGATGTGTGACTTGTCTTGCATGTTAGACTGCTTACTTACGGCACTGAAAGGGAACAGAGAAGATGAATTTCCAGTTAATGCCCTGAATGCGTTTCTGTTAAAGACAAACATAGTGATTTCACATGTAAGTTGCATTCATTTTTCTTGCATCTTGAGGAAAGAAGAGTTCCATTACCTGATTTTTTTGTAATATGGATGCAATATTAGACCAGCCCTCTTCACACATCCTTCTGTAATCTGAGATGCATGTGCACACACATATGGACTATTATTGCCAACTTTGAAATGCATTTTCCAAAATGATTTTTTTTCCTATGCTGGCCTTAATTGTTTTCTTAAACTGAATTTTAAAATTCTTTCTAGAGGCTAGGATAACAGTGCATGATGAGGAGGACTTTGTGATAAAGTAGACAGCCAGGAAATGTTACCAGCAAAACAGTTGCAGGTTGTGAATTTACATGGTAATTAGTGAATTGTGTTCTGTACATATAGAAATGAAAGACTTGGATTAGTGAATATCCTGTAATGAAAGCCTTGCAGACTTATGCTGTTCTGATATGATCAGATGAGGTGCTGAGGAGGCAGCACACTTTTTTTCTCCTTCAAAAGTAAATAACAAAAATTGTTTGGAAAAATCTTTGCTCTGACCTAGAAAGCCTAATGTTAGGGTTTGGAAGGCCAATAACTTCATCTAAAATGAAAATAATCAATAGCAGGAAGTTGTTCTCAAAAGATCCAGTCTTACTACCAGTTACTACTGCCATTAATAATTAAAAAGTTATGTAATGAATTAATAAATAGCCATTCAAGCTGAATCATAAGTAATGTCTTTTTTCAAGAATCAGTCAGTGATCTGTTATAAACATTCCAATGGCCAATCTATATGTTTTCATCCTGTCTTGTTTGTTCTTATGCTTATGTTTTCCTATGGTGTGAGCAGTTCTCTGTAGAAGTTCTTTCCCAGTGCTTTTCTATTGATAGAAGCAAGTTTGCTCAGTCTCAGCTCCCCATTCTGCTAATTATTTCAAGTGGGGTTTTGTTTAGTTTAAACTTTTAGTTCTATGTGACTCTCCCCTTTAGCTTCTCCTTCTATGTTAATATTTCATCTTTCTGAAGAAAGTTAAGGTGCTTGATATGTCATTACTACTACAAATTTTTGCTTTCATCCTGGCCCAGAGTGTTCTCAGTTGTGTGAAAAATTGAAGTGGATGTGCTAACAAATATCTTTTCTGTCTGAATCCAAAAAGCAGTAAAAGCACCCTAAGCCATCAAGCTATCTGATCAGCAGGCTTGCAACACAACAAAAAGTTGAAACTCTTTAAAAAGTCTACGTCTATTCGCTGACAGGTTATTCTCGCGGTCCTGGCTATCTTTTTCTTCTAGAAAAGGGCTTCTAGACTGTGTTAGTAGGAATTTATCAGGCTGAGGATCAGACTGCTAAGGAAAGTTAATGGTTTCTGTGAATGCACAGAGCAGCCACCTGTGTGCTATTAGATTGTGGAAATTAGTTATTTGTCTGGTATAGCTTTTAGTCTGATGAATTCTGGAGGCAATAAGACAATCCTCATTTTTGTGGGTTTTTAAGTTCTCCCTCCACTCTCCCCCCACCCCAAATGCCATACGTATGTCTCCTAACCATGGTGATTTTGCACCATTGCCTGAACTTGCATATATTGGCTTGTATTTTTTCCTACTTATGAATTTTAGAGGTAATAATTCTTTACTTTGTGCTTTCTGTGCTGCAGGTCTATACACTGAAATTACTGCCCCGAAATCCTGCATGGGGTTTATTCAGTGTTCATTCATTCTAAAATGAAAAAACATATTGACTTCAATGGAYGCTTTTCAAATTGGGGAAGCAAAATGGGCAATGATTATAAATCAACCAGTTTGATTTTTTTAAATCAGTGTTCAGTCCTGTGATTTGAAGATATATTTCCTTTTTAGAAGCTGTATATAATTAGGTTATTGCTCAACAGATTCATTGGTATCCAGACTGAGGATTAGAGGGGGGGGGGGGGGAATGCAGAGAAACTTGTTTCTTCTCTCAGCTTGTCCTGCTTATAGAGAGGGGAAGAACCTAAACCAGGCCAACTTAGGAGAACTAGGACCTGAAGATGTTTGGTGCCCTTTTTGTTTTAGGTGTTTATTTGAAGGGTCAACTTACCTGCAGCGTGGAGGCAATTTGGAAAGGGCACCTTCTGCCCTTGTAGAACCAGTGCAACACTTGCAATGCTGCAGATGGCTATAGAAATTGGGATAGAACTGAGTCAACCTCAGGGTAGGGGACAGATTTTCTAATGGTCTTGGGTGAGTCAAAGCAATACCATTGTATTGGACCTGGAAAAGTTTAAAGCAGCAGGGTGTCTTACATTCACCAGCAGCAAGATCTGTGGTTGTGATTGTCAGGTGCTTGGAAAGTAAAAGGGCTTGGCAAACCCCTTGTGGCTAAAAACTTCAAACAATGTTTTCTCTCCCCCCACTGCAATAAATGAAATAAAATTTAGGTAATGTGCAATACCAGTATAGAGAGCTTGATAGTATTTTATAGAGAGTTCTTCTCTGAGGAGGTATACAAACTCTGCCTTCAGGGCAAGATATTTGGTGGAAGGCTTCTGCCTTAAAGATTGAAGAACCTGAAGAAGTACCTAAGGACACACAGAAAAGTGTAGTTGTGTTGCTGATCGCTAGAACTCCATGAATGGTTCATCTTAAATGACAAAGAATCCCAACGCAATGTTTGCAGGCATTTGCCTGGATGCTATTTTTATCAATTACGAGAGAATAGGGAGAATAAATGGGCGACTGAGGCCACCTAGTGTCAATACCAGCATACTGTCTTTCTTGGGCAGAGCTGTCTCAAAACAGCTGTAAATTTCACTTAATTTACAGCTTCTTCCTTCAAGGAAGCTGTAAGGTACCTTCTTGACAAAAAGTACCACTTGTAAGGTTAAAGTGTCTTCCAATATGCTAATTACTCCTACTAGAGACAAGGATTTTCTGTCAGCTATGTTATTTCTCAGGTTTTGTTTCTCTTAGCTTTGCCAGAAGAAAATGATAATGTTATGATGATACATATGATATTACATATTATATATGATAAATGTTACAAATTGATTCAGTGTTATAAAAAGCTTTACAGGAAAACTGAAAACAAATGACATAAGTTTCTATGAAAAATATATCTACATCCACGCTTAGGTGTGTAATGCTACGTAGCTAAAGATTTTTGATAGAATCATAGAAAGTTTATGGTTGGAAGGGACCTCAGAGGTCATCTAGTCCAACCCCCCTGCACATGCAGGGTGTCACGGAACGAGTGGTGGCAGGGGTGAGTGACAAATGCACTTCACTCGTATGAAAGAAATAATAACAGGATTTATTAATATGGACAATGATAGTCAATCCATCTTATCATCACAGAGTGGTGGTACAGTCACCTCTTGCCTCTGTGCCATAAATAGCATATCGATAATTCTCGCACTCACAGGTTAATGGTAAGTAAACATTTTAGCATAAAGTATTGCTATTATGAGCACATAATGCACTTAATAACAGTAGAGCTAGTAACATCACAATTGGATGAAGCATAAGATTAAAAATTCCCATTGCTGTTGGTGACCATCTGAGAAGAGTTTCCCACCAATGGTGTTCTCTATCTCTGTTTTATTTAACTCTTAGATTGCCATAGCTGGTCTTAGTTAAGCAGCYTTAACAAGCATGGAACACAAAGCATGATCCAAAAAAAAAAAAAAGATTACAAATAGCACTGCAGCAACAACCCACAGTCCTTTTAGTGAAGGGTCTCTTTTGGCTGCCGAGAGGTCCATGGTATCGCTATTCCTCCGGCAATGAGGGTATCGAAGATGCTGCAACAGGCAGTGCTGGCCAGAACCACTGTGCTGTAACCCATCGTGGTCCTCGATCTGTAGAGACACAAGCATACCCTCGTCCTTGTGTTATTAAAGGTACATGTTTTGCCCATTGGAGTGACTCAGGGTTTCAGATTTTCACTAAAGCTGTACTTAGCTTTTCCTGAGTGATAATGCCGAAGTGTCTTTGCGCTGGGAGTACATTGTCTGCTTCTCAGTTTAAAAGGTTAGGTACATACAGGGCCTTTTGCAACCGTTCCTGAGGGGAGTATCCCCTGAGGATAGGTTTTTGTTTTTGTAGCATGGTTTTCAGGATGCCATGGGCATGCTCAATGACGGCTTGACTCGTAGGCGAGTGAGGGATCCAGTGCAGTGTTTTATACCCCACTGTTGAAATAATGCTGTGATTGAGTGAGAGGTATATGCAGGCCCGTTATCTGTTTTAGCCTGGGCAGGTATCCCACAGTAACACCATTACACAAGGAATACAACCTGTGATACAAATGAATACTATAAACAAGAATAACAGTTCTAGCAACAGCTTTTGTAACCAAGGTCATCCCTATTTGCATTGTCCAAATGGATCCCAGTTGTCATCAATCTGTTGTTCAGCTTCATCTTCAGGATCCAAGTCTGTTCATTTTTCAGCAGTCTCACAAAACTGCTTATAAAAAGTAGAGGGATCATCAGCCTTGCCCTGTACAACTTGATGTAGTTTTACAACAGGTCTAAGCACTGCATGTTTTACTGCATGTAATATTAGCTGCTGATATTGTTTAATTATCAACTTACGCACCTCTATTTGATCCCAGTCTGGTTCTYGGGGYAACATAAAATGTTTTCTCCCTRGTATTTTMTCTCTCRYTTTCCTCTCAAGTTTTATTCAATWCCATTCAGAGTATKGTATTGAATAAATMCWTGGGCGCAAGTAAAGTATTCAGAAGCATTTTTAAGTAGCTGACTCCTTCCAATTCATTAAATCTTCAGTTGAAAAGGAACTTTTACATATACAAGTGTTTTCTCTGCTCTCACTGCCTGATGTAGTGGAGCTTGAATCACAGCATTTTGCTGTGCTTGAGCCCTGCYTGCAACTGGACTCAGGTCTTCGCTTTATTCTTCCTTTTTTATGATACAGGAATTATTATCAATTCTCCTTCTCAGCAGACCAACAATTGCACATCCTCTTCTCCATCATCTACTTACAAATAGCCTTTCAAACATTTTCTCTGTACTGCAAGCCAAACAAAACTGAGATACCTTCCTTTTGTCCTCCATAATCATTCAAGTCAGTTACCAAAAACCATATTCCCTTCTAAAATCTTCAAATCACATACCAGCAATTTACACTTCCATTTTGTTTCATGATCATTTTTTGGGAAAAACAACAAATCTACATATGGGATTTTAGCCCACTTGTCCACTTATTCTTCCTCCTGCAAAACAACATGTTACAAAAGGTGCTATATCTTAAAGTTACATTCTTCGGCCACTTTTCTTGATCTTCCAGAATGTATAGTGGCCATCTCCAAGTCCTTCCTGACTTGAAGGCTTCGCCAGAATCTTGCTGGCACAGGAATAGCTATCTTGTGAATTGCTATCTTGTGAATGAATCCTATCTTGTGGTGGATTTGTTGTCAAGGTGTTTGGTGGCCTCTGCATGGCGTTTCATTGCCACATGGCAGATTGATTCTAAGCATGTAAAGAGGTGGCTGCACTGAGGCAGCTATGTTTCTACCTGGTCACAGTAACTAAGGTGACCCTCATGTTCTCCTTCAGGTGTAAAGTAAGTAGGCTGGTGTCCAGTAGGATAGCGAGACCGATCATTCCCCTCGATGGACAAGAGGTGGCTAACAGGCTCCAAGCTTGCAGGCGTCCCCGCAGAGACAACRTAGGTCTCGGTTGGAGTCTCTCTSCGCCTCAGATCCACAATCATTTTYATATCTGGCGCATCCTGCCACGTATGGCCAGTATGTGTCAGGAGGCAATCAGAGGGCAGGCAAAGCTCTGCCTTTATTGTTATGCAGCTTTCCCCAGTGTGCACACGTGTGCTCAGCAATGGGGGTATCTGGTCTCATTATCAGGGTTTTACCTTCATCATCTTCCTCTCCCTTGTCTCGGGTTTGACCTCCGAGCTAGCTTAGGAGTCGCCTCCTCTAGCATTGCAAAGACAGCTAGAAAGTGGTATCGGACCTCACATTGGACTGTGAATATGTAATATAATTCTGAGATATGAGTGATATCACATCTGTCTGAAAATCTGGAGAGTCATCAGACCTTATGGGTTTACCTCCATGGCAGGTGATACTGACAATCTGGACAGGCCAGGATAATTTGCCACATCTCATCAGTCGTGATACGGAACATCCGGTGCAAAGTGTGGGCACTCTGGTGAAGGAAGGTGTGAGACAACTGTGCCTGCTGGAATATGTCTGGAAGGGTGGTTACCCTGGCAAGGCTGTGAGCATGTCGATTGCCTTCCATCAGAGGACCAGGCAACGTTGTCGGAGACCTGATATGCGTTATAAAGTAAGGAGCATGTGGATGATTCAAATAGGCTCCTTCTAGTCGGTTAACCAGTCCTGCAACATATGCTGAATCAGAAACAACGTTAATCGCTTGTGAAAACATACGAAAACAGTGAACCACTGCCGCAACTCCTGCAGTTTGCAAAGTATGTGTAAACTCGAATGTCCTGCAGCCCCCCTGCCCAGCGGGCCGCTCAGCTGCTGCCAGCAGGCCAGCCTTAAAGTAAAATAGCTAGGTGATTTTTGCTCCATGCGAAAAGGGGGGGGGGGGGGRGGAGAAGGGGGGGAAGAAGCACATTAGCAGCTGCTTTAATGACCTTGTTGCTGCTTCCACTGCTTCCCTGCACCAGAGAGGTGGAGGATCTGTTGCTTCTTCAAGGCCACGGGAGGCAGACGGAGGAAATAATGAAAGAGCCACCCTGTCAGCTTCTGGCCTTGGGTTTCTGCCTCTTTCTCTGCACTGTGCCTCCGTTTCGTCAGGAGGATCATATGTTGCATGGGAGTTGGTATCATTTTGTTGATCAGCTCCCAGTTGTGTGGCACGAACCTGTGAGACTCTATGTTCACCAGTAAGTTCATGGTAAAAGGAGCTGTCAGCCCGTTCTTTAACACTGGCTTTCAGAGTTCCTGTGTTATGTTGTGCTCTAAAGGCTGATGTTGCAGAACCTGCATGAGTACATGACTGGGAAAGCAGAYAGCACTTCTGCGTCCCCCGCTTTCCTGGCTTCTTGGTGTACCTCAGCACACCAGCCATRCGGATCAGGCAGAAACAGATCTGGCTCTTGTTCAGGGTCTAAAGAGCCTGGATCTGGGGGATTGTCAGGCAGATCCACAYAAGTCACAGCACATTCTGCACCTTGATCCATGCCTTGATCTGGATCAGGTGGGATAGTAAGCGTGTACTCCCTCCCCACTCTATACTGGCAATATATGCAGTTCCTGTTTCTGCTCAATCATGCCAGTTATCACGAGCCCACTCCTCTGAGAAGCTGGGACTCAGGTTCACTCCATGCCTTCGTAAATAATTAGTGATACTACTTGCCATCCTGCTGACTACGCCAATTTGTCACGGAGCGAGTGGTGGCAGGGGTGAGTAACAAATGCACTTCACTCGTATGAAAGAAATAATAACAGGATTTATTAATATGGACAATGATTTCATGAGATTCTATGGCAAGGTCACTTATTATTCACTGCATGGAGGCTCAAGATAATGCACAATTATCTTGGGATACCYTCCYGTTGGGTCACGAGGTTCAGATTGGACCCCCTTGCTTTCCAGGCTCCTTCTGAGAGGAGTCTGGGTGCGGCTGGATCCAATCCTAGTCCCARACCTGGTCAAYGGTTTATGACTGAGGGTTCTTGTGCACAGTTACAAAGTAAAGTTAAAGAGAGCGCGCTATGTTCACTTACCACAAATCTGTTGTGGGAAGGGGGAATCTCTCAACCTCGAGGAGTATCCTTGAGAGGCGTCCCTGCTCAAAGGGAGATCCTGCTGTGCAGGCCRCAGCCGTGTCAGGAGAGCTCAAAGGGCTCTCGGGCTGTCTGCATATTTATAGGATAAGATGATTGACTTATAGTCATTTTTTCATTTCAGAGGCCCATTGGCTGGCTAGTGTATTAGCCTTACCACCCCTTTGGGATGCAGCCTTCAGGAATGTTATGTTGAGTCTAAGTGGCAGAAGAAATCAGGATGGTGGCGCCTACCAGGATTAGATAAATCGCTGGTGGTTAGCAACTGAACAGGGCTGCATGTAAGGTACAKGCCAGGCTGAGCTGGGAAAGGAGCATATCYGTCACACAGGGTCACCTAGAGYACATGGCACAGAGCTGCATCCAAGCGGGTTTTAAAGATCTCCAAAGAAGGAGACTCTACAACCTCTCTGGGCAGCCTGTGCCAGGGCTCTGTCCCCCTCACTGCCAAGAAGTGTTTCCTTAAGTTCCTGTGGAACTTTTGGTGCCTCAGCTTGTGGCCGTTTCCTCTAGTCCTATTGCTGGCCACCACTGAAAAGAGGCTGGCCCCATCTTCCTAACTCCCTCCCTTGAGGTATTTATAGACRCTGATCAGGTCCCCCCTCAGCCTTCTCTTCAGGCTGAACAGGCCCAGCTCTCTGTCTTTCCTCATAGGGCAGATGTTCCAGGCCCCTGATGGTCTTTGTGGCCCTGTGCTGGACTCTCCAGCAGCTCCACATCCCTCTTGTACTGGGGAGCCCAGAACTGCCCACAGTACTCCAGAGTACTGTACAGAACAGTACAATACAGAAACTGATGCCATGATGTTTTTATATATACTGTATAAATATAGTCTATAAACATATATGTATAAAAGTGTATGTATGCACACATTACTGTATTTTATAGACATATAAAAATTTTGTGTGTACACACATGTGTACACTTGATATATATTTGTATGTATAGATATACACATATATACATATACATACAAGCTTGGGGCAGGGAGAGGAATATGGGAAGAAGGCCGAGATAAGGAAGTGAAATGATTGTGGCATTTGGTTGTGTTTTAGTGGTTCTTAGCAGTTGCACCAAAACCAAATGACTAAAACCTTGAGAATCACTTCCAAATGCTGTCATGTATGTTACTGCAGTGCGGCCCTGTGTTAGGATAGGTTTCCTTTATGTTTAATCTAGCTTGAATCTGTATATTCACATCTAATGTAAAGTGAAACAGAACATTTCTTTCAGGGAAAAGGTGAGAGACAGCAGAATAGCTGCTTGTAACATAACTTAATAGTCCTCTTGTTAGGTYGTTATGAATACATATATTCACAATATTTGTGTTGCTTTTGTGTATGGTAATCTTGGAATTGTGGCATTTGTCTAAAGATAGCTGTGTATCTTCATGGGAAAATTTAGATTTTTGTGTGTTTCTGAATAGTGACTAATTGAACCTTAATAGAGAAATTGATTTGTGGGTTTACTCAACAAGGTGGTTTGTCTCTCTCACTAGCCTTGTATGCCTCCCACTTGAGTTTGCTGTTGCAAATTAATGAATTAGAGAAAGAGCAGAGTCCAGGCCAAAATGCAGTTGCTCGATGTTGTTTTTGTTTGGTTTGTTTCATTGGGTTGGGTGGGGTGGGTGACTTGGTGACTTGGTTTTGAGGCGGGGGAGGGAGGTTATGTGTTTTCTTGGGKTTTTTTTGGGTGTGTGTTTTTTTAAACTATAAAAGAGAAAATGGGGATGCTAGGTTGGGCCCTGATATGCCTTGATTTCTGGACTGCCTGTGAACTGGTTTTCACAGAAATAAAGTTGCCAGTCTTAAAATCTACTCAAAGAGGGAAAAACAAAAGCCTAAAGAAGATTTAAAAATAATAAAAGGCATCTTGCTAAGTAACACTGCAGCTAGACTTCAAACTTTGACTTTGAATGTACTTTGGAAGCTTGATATTAGTGATCTCTGTACAGATCCCTCTTGAAATGTGCTTTGGTCACAAAAAGCACACTGCTCAAGCATGTGATCCTTTTTGGGACTATCAGCTTTAATRGTGGGTGGTAATATGGAGTGCATGCTCATGTCAAAATGCATTGGCTGTTGAAAGACACAGTTGAAGGGCTTAAAAGAAGCTGTGTAGAAAATGGATTTTTTCTGCTTTTTTTGTTTTAGATGTAGAGGTGATACTATGCTGTAGATGTGATCTAGATAAGCTCTCTAGTGTTTGACTTGCAAAAAAAAGTGTTAAACTTTGTTCTGAAATCAATAGCAGATATAACAAAAGCACACAAAAATCAAGTTTTTAGTTGAAGAAAGTCACAGTCTGTCTTATAGAGGTTATCATTTGTTGCTCTTTCTGCTGTTTTAAAGGAGCAATTCATAGTGAAAAGGTGCTATCCGGGATAATACTAAATTGAGTAAATACTGATTTTATTCTACTATAGTTACTATTTTCCCTCTAAACTGTTYGTGAATCCTAAAAGTCTTGTTTCTGGTATTGTATATGTGGAAGTCTCAATTTTTACAAATTAAAAATGAAAACATAATGTAAYGTTCTTGTGTTTACAGTCCATCACGAATTTTGTGCATAGCCTATGAAGTTTTGCAGGGCTTGCAATATATGAACAAACATGGAATGGTCCACCGAGCACTCTCCCCGTGTAATATTCTTTTGGATCGAAAGGTACAGCAACAGGAATGGATGTTATCTTTTCTTGCTGCCAACAGGTAGCATTCTGTGTTGTATTTGRAGAATGAGTAGTATGGCCATTCAGCTATGCAGAAGGATATACTTCTTATCAGAAGCTGTTTTTTCTTTGTTTGTACTAACACATTCCTCATATTGTCTAAATTTCAAATATATTTCAGTCTTTATTTGTTTTTCTTGGTTGCTATTCTAGTCTGTCCCAAACCACCCTTCTTAAGACTTTCATAAGATATTATTCCAAATCAACTTGCTTATCACTTTGGTATGTTGCTACAAATTCTTCTYAACAATTTGAATAGGAAAAATAATTTTTGATCGATATTGATATTTTGTTATCTCTATTTATACAGGTGATTCAATAATTAACATGAACTCTTAAAAGTCAACATTTTTTGTGTATAGTAAATTACTAAAATTCTACTATCTATCAATTCCTTTTTCATAGGCTATTGTGTTAGCAACATCAAATTTGAGGGGAATTAACATAGCTATTCCAGACATCTGTTTTCTCCCTCCTCCTCACTGATCTTGAATATGATAGCTGGATCCTTCCTTTGGAATATAATTTTTGCCCTGTTCTTGAGTGACTTAAACAGCAAGAACAAAAAAAAGCATAATGTTCTGACAAGTCCAGCTACCTAAGATTTTTAAGTGATATTCTGCCCTACAAGCGGCAGAATAGCACCAGGAAATATTATGACCATAAGCTTACAAACTTCTTCCCTGCCCTTCAGGTTGATTTCCAGTGTAACCTTGACTTCTACATCATTTTCACTGACTGTAATCCAAAAATCTAGGGGAAAAAAGTTCCTTGTCTATCTTTCTAGCATTGCATAGTAAGATGAAACACCTGAACAACTTGTGGGTTTGAAATACATGGCAATAGAATTAAGGGAGGAGGGTAACAGTGAGTTAATAGGAAAGACTGGAAGAACAAAACCAAGTAAATTGAGAAGGTAAGGAAACAGTCACGATGCTCAGTAAATTTTAAGAATCAGACAGGGAATTTWACAGACTATGTATGCCTTTTAAATTTAATGCAATATACAGTGATTTTAAAGCTCTAATTTGTGTTTTCCAATATGATTATATTATGGTCTTAAAGGAAAAACATTGCGAATGAGCAAATTGTTAACCTCTAATGAAGTTCTGGTGAAATARGTGAAAGAATAGATAGATGAAATAAAAATTTAAGAAACCGACCTTCTGTGGATATACTTCCCAGCTATGTGATTTACATAAAAATATATATTAAATTTACTTGCAAGTTCTTCCAAAGCCAAGTTCTGAAGCTTCTGATCATTTTCTCTTCAGGGTCATGTCAAGTTGGCCAAATTTGGACTCTACCATATGACAGCTCAAGGTGTTGATGTTGATTTTCCTATAGGGTAAGATTGCAACTGTACAGTGCAAATATTTTGGGCATGTATTTCAGGAAAGATGATTATATGTTGAAGTCATCTTCAAGAATGCATTATATGTGCTGTATTGTAATGTGCTGATTTATATTTTCTGGACATATGTATTTTGACTAAAAATAGAAAAATCTTCATTGCTATGAATTCTAGGTTCTCAGAATGCAAACTTATTTTGATTAATGCAACTGAAAGAAAGGTTTTTGTATAGACTGGTCACTACTTAATGCTGCTACCTCTTCCTAGGTACCCATCATATCTGGCACCTGAAGTAATTGCACAGGGAACAGGCAAGCTAAGAGATCATACTCAGTGTGAGAGGTCTCTGCCTTCTGGCCCTAAATCAGATCTGTGGTCTCTTGGTATGATATTATTTGAGCTTTGCATGGTATGTAAAAGAATAGTTCTTTTCTAGAATGGGACTCTTGGGGAATGGTTACATTCAATTGATTGCTTTTGGTGTTGGGTTAGTAATGCTTTGCCCATCAACTGAGTATAAAGGTCAGAATTGTTAGTATTCCTACTTGACCGTTTTTGGCAGTAATTCAAGTTGCTGAACACATGGGGTTGGAATGAGTATGTGTATTATGATGAAGGGCTGCTGCCCATTAAGCCCTAGTGATACAACTGCATGATCATACTCTTAAGGAGGAGTGCTCTAGATAATATTTTGAGTTAATTGTTCCTGTGGGCATAAAATGCTCATGGCAGTTGGCATGGCAATGAAAGAGCTCCTGGAAAGTATTAAGAGTTTATTTGGAACTTTCTTATTTACTTGTAGAAATTCAAATAGCTTAAGACATGAACTTTATATATGTATATTTAGACTGCACTTCACTCATAGCAGCTTTCCATATGGAGGCATGATCTGACAAATACTTTAGGATTGATATGTAATCTTAACAGATAATGGCATTGTCTAAGGACTATCAAGAACCTCTTTTACATAGTGATAGATCAAGACACTGGAAATACCATTTTGTACTTTCTGCTCTACTCTGTATGGTGTTCATGCAGATTAATTTCTTTACTGTGTTGGACTGATATATTTTAAACTTTTTTGAAATGCTTCTAAAATTTTTCAGTCAAGTTTTTCTAAATACCTTTTTTTTCAACTACTAAACTCTATTAATGTGTTTAGTAATGAACTTTCATGTTCACATTGGAATAAATATACTTTTTGAAAGCCTTTTACCAAATGAAGAAAAAACGTTCAGAATTGCTAGGGCACCTTGGGGCTTCGTTTTACATATTTCTCACTTGTTCTGTTTGTATTTCTTTTAAGCAATTTTATAAAGAGTGTATATACGTGTGTGTGTGTGTGTGTATGATGGCATGAAAGTCTTCCTAATACAGGTGGGGTAAATATTGTTTTGTGTTCTAACAGGGAATTTTCATTCCAAGATTGAAGTTATTTTACTATTTTTATGTAYGAATGGGTATGATTATTTTTAATGGGATAGTCTTTAACTGATTATTTCCCTTTTTTATTTCCTAAGGGAAGAAAATTATTCCAGAGTTTGGAGATAGCTGAAAGGTTAAAATTTATAATTATGTTAGGTAAGTGACAAAAATTTCTGTTTTTTTTAGCTTTCTAAGCAATTCTGTACTCTGAGCTCTACAGACTAGCCAGTTTGCAGTGCTCAGACTTAAGTCACTTCCTTGTGCTTGCATTTCCAAAATTAAATAGACATTTCAAGTATGGTCACTTGATTATGGAAGGTGCAGAGATCTCTACAGGAATAAAATGGCTTTGTAGAAGAAAATGTGTTAGAAGAAGTGGTTATGGAAAATATATGTTCATGAAAGGTTGCAATTTCAATGATTTTGTTCCATGTTGCAGGAAGTCCCTAAAATGAGTTAGTAATAGTGTGAAGTTCCAGAAACTGCTGCTGCATTAGCAATGCTTGTTCTACATTCCAAGCAGGAATGAAAGMGATGGGCAACAAAAAGAGGGCTGAGAAACGTATTACTATGTCCAGGCTTTTGTTCTGGCTTCAGCTGCAGATTGCAAAAGTGGTTTTATGATTTTTTACTTTGTTATGTCTAGAAATGGGCTTAACCTGTAAGAGTGTTTTTGTGTGTTTGTTTGCTTTGTTTTTGTTGTGTGGCTTGCATTTAAGTTGTTGGGAGGGGAATGGCACAGGTTCATTATTTTAAGCTTTGTCACTAAGCTGTTAAATTTATCCAGAGCAAATGGTAATGCTTTTAATGACTTGAAAATTTATTTATCATCCATACAGACTCAGCAACTAGTGTTTTTGCCCTGAGATTCTCTCTTTTGATATGTTACCTGTTAACAAAGTTTCCCAAAGCATTACCCCAGCTTTCTTTCAAGGGTGAAGGGTGAAAGGRTGGGTGGAATTTGCCACTGACTACCATCTCATGAAAAATGTTTCTAATCTGTTTTTTCCTCAATGATGCACTGAAAACACACAATGAAATACTACTAGTATTACAGCAGTGCAAGTAGTGACAAAGTGAAAAATACTTAGCTATTTTTAAGTTCTTGCACTRTTTTGTTTTTATTTTGGGGGATTTGTGTTTTAGTGGAAAGGCCATGTTAATTTATTTGGCAGAGATTGACAGTCTAGATCTACCAAGCCTGCAAATGAATTCCTCTGCTCATTTAGAGGTACTGCTTAACTTTCTTATGCGTCAGGTTCTTATGTGMATAAGGGATGGTATTTTCCTCTGACTTTGAAAATTTACTATCAAGTTGTGACAGTCATGTTAGTACAAACAARGACCAAGTTAAATGCTTAGTGCTGAGGTGCAGTTTAATCTGGAGTTTGATCTCCTGTTGAATTGRTATCACTTTTTTCATCATCTTTAACTTTGACCCTTCTGTTTGTGTTTCTTGTTTTGTTTTTTTCTTTCCAAAGGCTGTGTAGATGATATTGTAACTGTATTAGCAGAAGAACACGGTTGCCTTGATATTATTAAGGTTTGTGGAACTAGTTTATTTTCGCATGCTGTGTCATCTAGAGTATTTTATTGCTGTTGTGTTGCATAGGATTCAATTTTATTTTTACTTGTTTAGTCACTTCCATGTATTTGAAGTAGTAGTCTATATATGTATCATTCTCTCTTGGGTTATTTTTAGTTCAATTCTCACTGGATAGCTTGTTACCCATTTTTTTCAAGTAGTATTGTGGGGCTAAGAATTTCTTTTTCAGAAGAATTTTGTCTTCTACCTGTTGTGCTTGACACATCCTGTGTAGGATTCTATAGTTTAAGTGCCCTTTGTCCCACTGCTTCCTTCTCTTATCCCCCAGAATGATTACTGCATTTCAATGACCTTGTATTTTGAGAAACTGTAATAAAAGGTTTCTGAGTGTTAATAAAAAGGATTCCCTAGTGTTGCATTGTTCTGAACTGGATGCAGAAAACTCAGGTGGGGGTGATTGGGAGTGGGGGAAATCTRTGTATGTTGTGAATTTTCAATTTTGTTTTCCAGAAAGCAAGGAGGAGTTATTGCTCYGTCAGAGCAGTGTAGTATTTTAGTCTTACATAGCTAGCATCATAGCTTATATAGCTAACAACAACATAGCTAACATGAAATGTCATGTGTTTTTGGTGGAATAGCCTGTGTTTCTGCTATAGTGGCTTTCTGAATTAGGACAGCAATAAACTATCCTGCTCAAGATTTTTCTTGATTTTCCAGGACCTTTCTGAAAATGTGATAGCYCTACTGAAGAAATGTCTTACCTTTCAACCTTCTAAGAGGCAAGTATTCAGTTCAAATGCATAGTAAACTGTGCTGGGGTGCTACATAAAATAAAGACCTGCTGCTGAATGTTTTCCAAAATACTGATTGATATGTGTTTTCTAAACTCTTTTGTTGTTATTAATTTGCACTCTTTTAAAAAGGCTAGTTCTATCAGTTCTCCACAATGTCGTCTTGTCCTTTAAATTTATATATATTTTTCCATCTTTGCTTAGAGAAATTAAAGGGGAATTTTAAAAAATGTTATGCGTATTAAATGAAAATGATTTGTACCAGGGCTGTAAATAGACTACCTGTTGTATTAGGAATTGAACAAAATTGATTATTCCCTAATAATTTTCTGAGATCGAATATGATCATTTAAAATGTTAATTACTGGTCTTGAGGACATTTCTTAGGGACAGTGTTGGATTTATAGAAGCACTTAACATTTAATGTTTTATTTTCTTCTCTTAATTTAAGGCCAACTCCAGAAGAGCTGCTGCATGACAATTTGTTTAGTGAAGTGTCCTTGGCATACCCTCCCTTTCACAAACCTGCTGGTCTGTTCTCATCCTATCCTAGGTGTGCTAATTTAACACTTCCTGAAGACATCACTCAACTATGTAAAGGTAAAAGGGAGTAGCAAGATGGGTGCTTTTGGAGGGGAAAGGATTTTTTTCCAAATGTTTTGTTAGAGGGGAAAAAAAGTTAAATCGAATAATACTGTATTCTCAGTAAATTGTTTAATTGGAATAGATATGGACGAACATGTTTTGAGATGTGTCAAAGGAGAGAATCTTGATTTTTGTGCTGTGGCCTTGGGAATAACGTCATGGTTAATATACATGTGCGTTCAAATTTAGAGATCAGTATCATCTTTTGCCTTGATAGATCTGAACATTTACGTAGACAAGGTAGTTGTTTTAACTCTGCCATATTTTAAATTGGTAACTGGCTTCTAATAGGTCTCAYGAGCTCTTCCTCTCTCTTACAAATATTGGGGAAAGTTCTTGTGAAAAAAGTCACGTTCTACAATGAAATTTCTCAGTTTAAAACTAGAATACATTGCAAGTGTAAGTATCTTTACGTCCTTAACTTTTTCTGATGAACTTTAAGAATTCTAGTTAGAAAATCACATTTCACAGGTCGAGGAGTTGGCTAAGAGTTTGCAGCTTGTTTCTTTATGGTACATGAAGGGAAGGTAAATTAGAACCACTCAGTACAAATCACTAGAAATCWGTTTCTTATTTTTTACACCTCTTGAAGTAAAATTTTTCCTTGCTTTTTTGCTTTTTTAAGATGCACAAGAAGCTGAAGTCYCCCTCTTAATGTAACTATTTCTGGTTGTTTCTGTTTTCTGGCATCCAGGGAAACCACAGAAATATGTTTGTTTTGTTTGTTTGACTCTGGTTTTGTATATTTGTTTGTTTTTCCTCTAGACCGGTGCCCATTAGCTCAATCCTTAAATTATTCTAAAGGGTATTGCAAAGGGAAGGTCATTCTGCTCTCATCACACTATGGTYTAGGAACTTTAAAACATAATAATAAATTTCAACAAAATGTGTTTAGTGATAAGAAAAAATGGAGATAGCTAACAAGCTGTAATTGTTTTTTATTTGGTTTCTTTTAATAGATGAAGATGATGATTACCTAGCAGAAAGATCAATTGAAGAGGTTTATCATCTCTGGTGTTTAGCTGGAGGAGACTTGGAGAAAGAGCTTGTCAACAAGGAAATCATTCGATCAAAGCCACCTATCTGCACACTTCCCAAGTAAGGGAAGAGAAGCACTTTTAGACCAATAGGACAGTAAAGATCAGGGCTTCTGATAATATGATTTGCTTTGGCTTCTAGTTTTAAGACCTCTTGCGGCGGGGGGGGAATGAAAACAATGTTCTTGAGCAGCAGGGAATCATTTCCCCTCCCMTTAATGCCTTATTTAAGGCTTTATTTGAACACATTGCCCATCTGCACTTCACATTGCTTGCTGAAATTTGAAGAAATGTAGGTGAAAATCTCATACTGAGTTCTTTCACAGATCAGCAGTACTGAATGGTCAGCTCAATCCTTCAATGATTAGCAACTGTTTAAAAAAAAAAAACATAGCTTTTTTATGGCTTTTAATTCTGGTACAAACTTGTGTCATTCTTTTATATACCTGCTGCATATGTGCTGAAATCTGAGTATATCAATTTCTTCATCCTGCAGTGTGATCTTAAGCAGAATGATGTGCCCATACAGACTTTCAAAACCAATTTGCATGGTTTGAAATTTAGAAAGGTATGTCAATGTGTGCAAGCAGCATACAAATTCTTCAAAGAGAAGACAGCTTGATTATAAGCAATATTAGGGTGGCACAAGTTATGTGACAATCTCGGTGAGCCAATCTCCATAGCTACTGGTGAATGCATTTGCTTTTGAATTGATGTGAGACATTCATTCAAAAATTCAGTGTAACTTCCAATTCTGCAAGACAAAGGAGGTTGTTTGATAATGAGAGTGTTAGTTTTCTTTATGGAAATTGATTTGRGATTGTCTGTTTTGGTGTGATATCACAAAATGGGCCATTTTTCAATGCTATTTCTTGGATACAGTTGTGTGATCTTTAAGTGGACTGTAGCAGAGAACGTCCTGATTGGATTTTTCTGTTTTTTGTTTTGGCCTATGAAAAATGGCTTTCAAATGATAGTGACATTTTATTTTTGCTTCTTATAGTATATGGCAGTCCTGTGTCAGCTGGATAATAGGATCCATAAAAGGATAATAGTGACTATTATTCTCTTCATTCATCCTTTACATGTGACTTTTCTGGTAAAAACTGTTTGAGTATTTTAAGATAATTATGCATTCCCTTGACATTAGGTTTCATATGCATCAGAGCCGGTTTCAAGCTACACTAGCTCAATGCAGTATACTTCTAAGAACTGTTGTGTGTTAGAGAACAAATTGACTGATGTGAGGTGTTTTGTTTTGTCCTGCATTATAAAATGACCTGAGTTTTTCCCTCTTTGAAGCTTTTTATTAGAAGATGGAGAGAGCTTTGGGCAAGGACGAGACAGAAGTTCCCTCCTAGATGACACAACTGTGACTTTGTCTCTGTGCCAGCTCCGAAATGTAAGAAAAATACTATACACAGGTGTTTGTCTTGATTGCAGAAATTTCTTTTCAAGGAAATGGGAACAGCAAGCTCATATTGGTATTCCTATAGCAGTATTATTAGTTTCAAGAAGACATTCTGGAATCTGAGTCAGTCAAATCAGAACTTTGTTCTCTAAACTTTTTTCCTTCTTTACTTTCACTCTTTTTCCTTCCTTCTTTTCCACTCTTTTTCCCTTTTTTAGTTATATGATTTGTTCTTGTGTTGTCTCAGTAGTTCTGTAATACGTGATATCCTGTGTTATTGTTGAACTAATTGTGACCATGAGTGATAATTTATATTCTTTAATTGCTGTCTGCAGATTGCTCCCAATATTCAAAAGAAAAATAAGCCTAATCAGTTGAATTGTTCAAATTGGACATCAGGCTTCCAGTCTTTACTGCTAACCTKTGGAATGCATAGCTATTGCACAATAACTTTGAAAGATCACGTCAAAGCATTTTGCCAAAATGTGGCCATGCAGATTTTTTTCTTTAGTAGAAGAAAAAAATAYAAAAATGATAATTTTATACTTTTACCTTTGGTACCAATCAGTTAAAACATTTACTGTATATATCACTGAAATACTTTTGTTGTATTGTGTACAGAAGTTTTGTTTTGGGGAAGATAAAAGTCTGAACCTCGCGGTGTCAGTTGAAATAAAATTTAAAGCTTTTTCAGACTTTCAAACACCTTCCATGGAGCAGAACATGATGCTTGTAATCAAAAGAGGATCAGTGCTGCATGAGATGAGTGAGCTGTTGTCAGTCTCAAGAGGGGTTGCATGCCTTTAAGCAYTGAACTGCAAAACTGGAGGGAGAATGATATTAAACATTCATCACAGTGCATCAAAGATGCCTGAAAAGTTCAGGCAAGAGTCCAGGCTTGCTTGTCTGTCTGCTTTCCAGAGAGTGTCTGTATTTGCATGTAACTTTRTATGCTGCTAATAAAAGGAACTCAATTTTGCCTAATTCTTGAACTGATGAAGAAAGTAAAGCCAAGTTCTGTAGGTTTTTTTTGCAGCTACATAGATAGTAGGTCCATGGGCAGGGAGGAAGAAAAAAAAAGAAACTGTTTAATACCACTGATCTATTAATACTTGGCCCGTAAAAGCTTTTTGTGGATGTAGATTTGAGGATAAGGTAGTTATCTTCATAGAAGAATTTCCATTAACTCTTAAAAGTCTGTAATAATAAAGCTTGTTCAAGCTGTTCRAGTGTTCAAGGCTGTTGCTTTGTTGAGTTGCTTGGTCAAATCTCAGGGCAAGATCGTAAATTTGACAAATGAACTGTGATGTAATAGTTTTCATATTATACTAAATATTTCCAGTAGAATTATGAGCATCATCCTGATTTGTTTTTTTTTGTGTTTCAGAGACTGAAAGATGTTGGTGGGGAAACATTTTATCCGTTGCTTGAGGATGAGTAAGTGTGTATATCTGTTTTTGTAAGCATATAAGCCACTGACCTAAGAGTCATTAGTTGTATTTGAGTGGCACGGTACACAGATTGAGAAGTGTTTTCCAAAAACAAACCTAACATGTCATAGTTTTGCCTCTAAGGTTGACGAGTGTCTGAGTTSTAACGCTGAACTGAGAAGCCTTGCCTCCTTGAATATGCTGAGCATCTTGAACTGAATTCTCTCTTGATATTGAATATTCAAAATTATCCATTTATAATTGTTTTTGCCTTAGGAATATATCTCAGGGTGTTCATTTTGTTACAGTGAATTGTGTTTCTTACTGCTCACTATGCCTTTCCAAACTTTTTTTCTGCAGTCAGTCACCTCTGCCTCATTCAAATAGTAGTAATGAACTGTCTGCAGCTGCCAGTCTTCCTCTGATCATCCGGGAGAGGGACACAGAATACCAGCTAAATAGAATTGTCCTGTTTGACAGACTATTGAAAGTAAGGAGTCCTTCTGATGCTGAATAATTGGATTTGGTCTACTAATCAGAAGATTTTTAAGAGGATCAAGTCATTGGGGGGGGAAAAAAAAAAGTAAAGATGCAACACATCATGGTGGAAAAGGAGGGGGCAAGTCCTACAATAACGATAAGATGAATTTAGAGAATTCAACAAATATGTATTTTTTAGTTATGATAAATATAAAACCAGTCTTTAAAATATGCCTATAAAACTAAAATCCAGTTTGCTACTAATACATGTTATTTACTGAATACTAGATGCGCCTATGATGTTTGCATTTCTAAGCAGTAGTAAAGTATTCACAAACAATAGCAGTCATTACTACGACAGTGCCATGTTATAAATAGTGTGTCTTTTGTGGAGAACAATAGCAATCCTTCACGCAGAGGTAAGGATTCTGAGTTAAGAATGAGAGAGTTGACATGCTTCCCTAAGTGCAGTACTTAAGGAAAACCATTTTGGATGCCTAGTATGAGAAGAAACATATAATGAAGAAAGAGCTTCTAGTGAAAAGATGACTTGCCAACTTTCTGGCATATTAAAGCATATGAATGCCTTCACAGGAAGGCATGGGTACTTTTACAGTAATCAGTAATACTCCATCCAGTGCATCCAGTATAGGAATGAACCTTGATTGATGGAAAACCTATGTTTGCTCGTCAGGCTGGCAGTGTTTGTCTCCTGCCAGGGAGAAAGATTCTTATCCCTAGGGTGGGATTTGGATTGTTTCAGTGACATGGTAGCCTTTTATGTAATTGGTTTCCTCTCTTTATAGGCCTATCCATACAAGAAAAACCAAATATGGAAAGAAGCCAGGATTGACATTCCTCCTCTTCTGAGAGGCGTAACCTGGGCTGCCCTCTTGGGTGTTGAGGTAAGGATAATGGGACTGTGTTTACAGAAGTTTTACTTGGGAAAGGAGAGGGATGTACATACTGTTGGCAGCATGGGAGCTGGGATGATTTTGAAGATGTGATGACAGAACTAGTAGAATTTTGTTTGYTTAAAACAAAAGAAAACATGAAGTTGTGTCAACAAAGACAGTGTTTAGACAGACTTGCTTCTTGATCTTGCTTTGACCTCTGCGTGGTTTCAGGGAGTGCACAAGCCTCGTTGTTMTTATTAAATTTTGATTATGGAATGAAAACATAGAACCTACACATTTTGCTAGATTGTTTAAATATAACTGGTAGTTTAAAAGTTCTTTTGTTTTTTACCCTATCAGTAATAGCTGGACAAAAGAGGATGAAATATGCCAAAAGTATTTCTTCATCTTAAGATGAAACATGCCAAAAGTATTTTTTTAATCCATCAGTCAATACACTTCCTCCAGAGACTGGAGAATGACTACATTCATAAGTAATTGAATGAATAAATTGAACATTGTCCTTTTGGACAAAACAACTTAGGAATATCCCAGAAATACAAGCCTCTCGGAGGCGTTGCTTGACCAACAGCTTATGTCTGTTCTGGTCACAACAAGCAGAGAAATTCTCATAGGTAATGCATCCCAGCTTACTTAAGATATTTAGTTCAGGATGCGATCTACTGGATGCTGCATACCATGGCCCGAAAAGATGTGAAGGACAAGATGACCTGCTGGTCAGGATGGTCGACTTTGGGAGAAGGTTCACTTTCCAAGTTTCAATGTGTGATTTGTAAAATAAACATAGTATTTCCCCATTCAGTACCATTGAGGTAAGCATGTTGGCCTGCACTTAGGTGAATCATAGGGTGGATATGCTCACTGAGAGTGGTGTATATTGGCAAAATTAGTATTCCTTAACGGGCAGCTAAATTCAGTACCTTTACAAAGAGGTAAGACCCCTTGTCAGTATCTGAGATGTATACCTAAATGAGATTGAAGAATTCAGTTAATTTAAGAACTGATCCAGTACGTGACTTTCTGCATATACAGAAYTGAAAATTACTGAATGTGGTACAGGAAAAGGACACAGAAAGGTCTATATCCGCTGAATTATAAGGGAACAAAGATGACAAAGATGATTCTGTTAAAATTCTGTGGTAAGCTTGTTTTGTGCTTCAGGAAATGCTGTATGATATGTTGCCAGGGGGAAAAAAATGATGATTGAAGTACTTGGCAAAAGTAATCAAATTCTGAATGCCAGTGTGTACATGGTAATTTGCAACTATATTAATGATGGTTTTGTAAATTCATATATTTTTATTTCACTTGCAGGGTGCCATACAAGCCAAGTATGATGCCATTGATAAAGATACACCCATTCCTACAGATAGACAAGTAAGACTGTTTTTTTCACATGTTGTCACTTAAGATAATGCAAAATCTTTTCCACCTATGGAAAGGTGATTTATTAACTCGGGYGGGTGTGGCAGATTACTTTGGAAAGGGCTTCGCCAGGTTTGTAATTCCTGCTGCAGCAAGAATGTCACAAACCTACAGGAACAAATTGTTTAACTACATTATAACACATGGACTGAGACATGCTTTGTTACTTGAGAATCATTGACTTTGTTGCAACAGCAAAGATCAGAGTGCTATTAACAGTAGTATTGATGTAGCACTGAAAGTTGTGTTTTGATCATCTGTTTAGCCTGTTGGACTTGGTACCAGATAATGCCTAATATTCTGAGAATCTATGAGCTAACCTGTGCTTTGAAGTGGATTCTTGAGCAAGTTCTCCAGTGAATATTGTCAATAGTAAAAAGATACCACAAGCAAAACTTCTTTTTTTTTCCTGTTGGTTAAGAATTCATTTTCATCACCTTAAGTTTGCTCAGAGTGTTCTGATTTTCTTTAGATCAAAGATATTTTATGCCTAAAAGGATATCAAAATTTGAAGCAGAAGAATTCAAACTGTAGTCTGTTTTTAAGATTTTTAATTTTTTTCATTTTTTCTCTGATCTGAATTGGAGGGGAAAACAAAAAGGACTTGTATCTCTGAATGCAGTTCTAATACTCTATCCCTTTCAGTTTTCTTCAAATAATGAAGAAAATGCATTGTGTTTGATGGTAATCTGACCTATATTTTTTTGTTGCTTTTCATCTCTAATGTTGGAATGCTGCTGTAGCTTTAACTCCTGTTATTCTGATTTCTCTTTAAATTATTTACTTGGCTATGGTACAGATTGAAGTTGATATTCCTCGTTGCCATCAGTATGATGAATTGCTGTCATCACCAGAGGGTCATGCAAAGTTTAGACGTGTACTGAAGGCTTGGGTTGTTTCCCATCCTGATTTGGTGTACTGGCAAGGTGAGTGTGACAAATTAGCAAGATCAGATAATTAGAAGTCTGTACTAGTGGCTGAYTTAAGAAATCAAAAGTGAGGGGCAATTTTACATTACAAACTCATTATAAACCCTTCGGATAAAACTTTTACTAACTCACAGACATRTTTTTCAGAAGCAGAGAGGAAATCGATCAAAAAAGCTTAGAGGGGAGCATGTATTTCTTTCATTTCTAAGTCAGCCACTGTATTCTTGTATTTCTTGTATTCTGTATGTTGTATTCTTCCTTAAATTGCAGTAATTGGTTTAAAAAAAAATAAAAAACTTTCAACGTGTTGTTGATTCAGACCAAAGGTAAAAATGCCAAAGTGACTGGCCAAGTTTCTGAGASTATAAATAGCACTTCTTGATAACTGTTGCAGAATAATCAATTTAGTAGTGTAGACTTAAAACTTGAAGTCTTTCTTTGTTTGTTTTCATGTGTTTTTCGCACTTGTTCATGGTATAATAAGCAAAATGTGAGGTTGCAGATATCATTATCAAGTGTATAAGCTTATATAAGTTTATATGATTAACTAATTGATCTTATGCTTTACAGAAAGCAAGATCTTGATTCAATTTCTCCATAATGCTTCTCTCTTTAGGTCTTGACTCTCTCTGTGCACCATTTCTCTACTTAAATTTTAACCATGAAGGTGAGTACCCTTTTCTGGTGAGAGGAGGCAGTCTGTCRTCTATATCTAGTTGTGTGTAGATGCATGTGTCCTTGCTTAGGGGATTTTTTCCTTTATTTACAAAGGAGGTTTTAACCTCTTTTTATTGCTACYGGTTAAAATAAACGATCTATTATTGAGAGGTGACTGCAGTATTCTTTCAGCAGAGCTTCAGCCAAAACTTTCTCTCATCRATTACACAATATGAGGTACAAATAGTCTTGAGTATACAAAGGCAAGAAATGTTTCTCTAATATTTATGCTTTCAGTGAAGCTGTAGGTCAAATATTTTAATGTGAATACCTGTCTGCATGTGAATACTAGACTGTGTGTTGATTTGTCAAACTAATATAATTCAGAAAATGTGACATGGGTTTTGAGCTCTTAAATGCTTATCAGCCCAGGTTTGAATATGTGGCCTTTATTTCCTTAAAGCATGGTTTCTTGAGAAATGGTTGGGTCCTCTGATTTTTTTTCCAAGTATCTGACCTGAAGCAACATCTCAGATGAGTGATATGGACATAAGCCAGGTGTTAGCTCTATAGGTAAAAATGTAGCAGAATACAACGAAGTAGTTGTCCAGAACTGCCTCTTCTAAAACTTTTATTCATTGTGGGTTTAATGCAGATGTTACTATGGCTTTTCATCATAACTACTTSGTTGCTGAGAAGTATAGGAATAAGCTGGGAACATATCACATCCAATCAACTTTGTGATGTTCAGTGACAGGAGGAGACTTGAGGAGCTTTTAAAGTCCCTTGAGAAATGCACCCTTTTATGCTTTTATAATCATTCTAATGTATAAATGGGTTTAAATATTTTTGCTTGTTCTCTGCCTAATTATGAACACTTAGGTATGCATGTGTTTCTACCACTGTAGTGTTATCCCTTTTTCTAATTTTTTCAGCTCTGGCATACGCTTGCATGTCTGCTTTCATCCCCAAGTATTTATATAACTTCTTTCTGAAGGACAATTCTCATGTTATTCAAGGTAAGTCTGTTTTTATTTCTTCATAAAAGAGTTAATTCTGGTTTTATAAATGTACTTCCTCAAGTGGTTACAGAATTAGAGCACAGTTAGAATCACAGTGTAGAAATATATGTCTCTTTCAAATGTCTTTTTTCTTCCAAACACAACAGTTGCGGTAGAAAAACAAGAAGAAAATTAAGCAGGTGATAATCTAGGCAGAGGAAAAATTCAAATGCGTGGAAAAAAATACCATGTTTTGTGAAATATCCAAGGTAAAAGTCAGTTAATTAAGCCAAGATATCAAGTGAGAAAATAGCCTTTCCAGTATTATATTCCAAAGACTTTCTGTTTGTATGGTGAGAATTAAGTCATCTTGCTAGAGAGCTGTCTTAAGAGAACTTGAAAATCCTCAGAAAATGCAAGTTCTGAAAGCTGAGCAAGTTAGACTTGAAGGGACTCCTTACACACTCATTGCCCAGAAGATAATGTRGTTCAATGCAAGATAGACTGGTGAACCTTTAGGAAGACTGGCTGYAGTTTGTTCTTCAGTAACTATATAGGTAACTTAGAGGAATGAAAAAAAAATCTGGAGGTAGGTGTCCTATTTTTAAAACAACTGTAAATTTCATGGAAACCAAAGAAGAGTTTGTCAAACTAGAAAGCCACTTTGGCCCTCTGCATGGTGACAAGATAATTTGTTTTTAAAGACTTGTTAAAAATTATCAGCGTTTCTTTATAACAGCCTTTTTCATTCAGTTATTTTAAAACAAATTATGCAATTTTTTTTTATTGCAAGCAATTATGAGTGTTTATTGAATAACTGTTTTTTGGCGTGGTTTCCTGTCTTTGAATTTCTTTTGGAGAAATCCTTTTGTATGCAGCATAAACTGATGAAACTTTTTAGCTTAAACAGTCCTTTACATACTTATCCTTAAAAATAGAGGAAATGAAGGTCTGATGAACAAAAAACAAACAAACATAAAAGCAGTTATATGTTGAAGATGTGGAGAGAACTACCATGATGAGAGAATGTAGTGGTTAGAGTTTASTTAAGAAAAGCAATAGGTAAGACATTATGAACTGAATATGTTCAAAAAAAAAGTGTGAAAAGCAATTTGAGAGAATTTGTCATGCTTTTGTAGAGTGAAAGTGCTTGCTGGGAGGAAAACAAAAAGCAGTGATGACCTAAAGACAAAAAGAACAATTGTATTGTATCAAATGTTCCTCTGGAACAATCTGCTTTAGACTTTAGCACTTAACATTTATAAGCTGATAAAGACTTTTCTCCATGGAGTGTAGTCTTACATTAAATAATAAACTTGRTAAGTTCCCTGCTCTTTTTCCCAAGCCTTTACAAAAGTCAGGAATATAGCTCARTGTAGCTGTGTGATGTCCAGAGGCTTCTGAGCAGTTGTGCAACATCAGTTATCAAGGACTCAAAGACTGGATATTTTAGTGTCTAGTGTACTGATTTAGTCTATCTGGTGTCTTATTTKTTGGTGTCTTTGTATTTGACATAAAAATATGATTTTAAAGAATTTCAATGTAATCCTCTGCTTTATTGGATTGAAAGAGTTAAGTATGTAATTTCTGATTGCATACASTAATTTTAGCTTTTCCTCTATAGGAGAGTGATTGGGGGGAATCTTCCAAACAGCAGGAATAGACATACTTGATTTCTGAGCCTGTCTTAAGCAATGAAGGTAGTTCTTTATTGTAAGCTTATCAGATATAGGAAATAAGAGGCAAAAGCAGTTAAAAGTGTTTAGATATGCAATACCACGTTATGCCAGTGCAACATTCACRTAATGAAATCTCAGCCACCAGCAATTGACTGGACCTAGGCGGTGTGTTTTATTGRAGGAGTGTGGATCTTCAGTAGACCTTTAATTATGCATATAATCCCACACAATAATTATATTTCATCAACCTAACTAGTCAAATAAAGATGGTATTTAGCAACCTGTAATGTATCTGTACAGAACCACTCTGGACTCGAATATAAAAAGTTAAAACAAACAAGCTTTGGGGAAGCTAATTGTGAAATTCTTTTCATGAGTGCATCCAGCTGTTTGTGTAGGATTACTGCTTTTTCTATGCCTTAACTGTCATTACTGAATGTTTTATGGAATGCAAAGAAATGACGATGCAAGATGCACCTTAACTGGCCTAGTGTGCTGATTAAGCAGACAGACCCAAGTTTTTTTTTAATTGAATTGAAGGTCTGCAATGTAGTTTCAACTTAACAGAGATAAGTGAACTTATATCTTATTTGTGTGCATGCAAATGAGAATATCTTTGGCTTGGAAATGACATAGCATGGTGCAAGAATGCAAAAGCTAGTTCTTGAAATGGTCTGGCCTTGCTGACATAAAACTCAGCATGCTCCTATTTATCCACTTAACTTCTCAGCTGGGTGCTGCTAGAGCATCTGTAACTCAACAGAGATGCAACACCAGGGAGGAGGGACTGGCATTTGTATGGTGTCTGATGCCCGAAGCAGTGATATTACAGGGGTTTAGTGTGTTGAGATTTTGTTTKCTGAGCTTAAATCACAATAATAATAATTAGATGTAAACTTCCAAGAGACATCCTTTTTCTTCCAGTAGAATTTGTAGTAGAACTGTTGCTGTCACCTCAAAGTATGGATAAAGGAAATTACTGCTAGTTACTAACTTGCCTCTGCATCTCTATCCTCGCAAAGCATAAGACAAGGTGGACCAAATTGGGGGGRAAGGGAGAAGAGGTCTCTCAAACTGTTTTCCTGTCACCTTGCGGTTAAAAGCAAGTAACATTCTGGCCACTTCACTATATTGTGCCTTTCAGCATGATGTGCTATTCTGAATATGTCATGAGTTAGATCTTTTACAGTAAGTATCCTTCCTTCTCTGTTCAAAAGAATGACAGCTTAAAAGAAGTCATGGAAATGACACAATACAATTAGAGAAGGATAAGTTCTATTTTTCATCAAAACAGTTTGCTACTAAAATCCTGAAATAATGTTCAAAGTTCCTTCAGTTAATATCATGGGGCTCATTTGTACTGACCTATATTGAACATTGTATGTCAAATATGTACTACAATTGGTACATGAACCAAGTAAGCCAATTTTGAATATAATAAGGAATACAGGGGTAATATTCACTTAATGTTTTATCTTGTGCTTATTTTTCTTCACAATTTAGTGCTCTTCCTTTTATATAGTTCTGTTGTGATTTAGCAAGGTAAGATGACTTTTATTTTTGAGACTGAATGTGAACTTGTTTGTCATTTCAGAATACCTGACTGTGTTTTCTCAGATGATTGCATTCCATGATCCAGAGCTGAGTAACCATCTTAATGAAATTGGCTTTATTCCAGATGTAAGTGTTGAGTTGATATAAATACTGTTTAGAGGAAGTTGAAAAAAAATAAAGTGAATTGCCTTTCAAAACTGTTTCAGTGCCACTTTATAATAAGTGAATTATGTTCATATGAAGGCCTTGATCGATAGGCTGATAAAATGGTGAGGTTGTTTTCTATGTTTCAGTCCTTCCCATTCCATTGACATTGTAAATACAATAGAGGTTCTACCAGTCAGATTTTTATCCTTTAAGATCAGTCTGTAAATTATGATTTTTRTTTTTGAAGTTTGGAATAATTCATGTAAGATGAGTGACCAATAATAATCTAAATCTTTCTGTAAACTAAATGCTAAGGTGGTTAACACAAAGAAGCATTCATTTGCAAAAAAAAAAACACATGGAAGTAAAGATGAATCTGTAGATCATTGGTTCTTGCAGAATACTTGGCAATATTTTATAGTCTATCAGAGACAGTGGGTTGGTGTATAAACCATAAGAAGTCTGTAAGATGAGAAACTGAAAACAGAGAACGTGCAGATGAAAATGCTGCTAGAGAGCTACTGTTGGGGAGAAAAAAAGCCTTCATTGTATTGTAGGGCCTCATGTTAGTTGTCTGTGAAGGTAGTGAAACTTCTGCCTTGTTCAATGAGCCCTTATTTAAAGCAAGTCAAGATAATGCTCAATAAATATGCTTGTCCATATGCATTAGCATTATCCGGGTTTATGGATAATGTTACTGAAAATGAAAAGTGCATGTAGCGAAAGCTGCAGAAAGAACGTGGTTAACTGATATGGTCTATGTGATGACATTTAATGTGATGACTGAATGGTTAAAAGGGAAGAAGGAAATGAGTGTTGAGATGATGTAGAAATATATATTTTGTATATCTAGAAAATTCATATATATTGTTGTTAATGTGAAGTATCTTTTATCAAATATGTGTTTTCCTTATTCAAAAAAAAATGCTTTAAAATGAAGCAACAAGGCCAAGCCTATGAAATTCACTTGTCATACACATCCTAGGTGAATTTGCTGGTCTCTGGACCTGTCAGATATTCCTTATCACTGTTTGCAAAGCTAGCATATACTTTCTCTTATAAAGGTATTTTTACTGTAATAACTTGTATATGAATCATCCAAATTTAAAAGGTACTGTGRCCTTAAATTAAGCAGAAGAGAACTAATGCACTGTATTATAAACCAAGGTGGTTTTAGTATGCAGCAGTTATCACTGACCCATATCTGAAATAGGGAGGATTTGGGAAGGGGTAAAGATGAGTTGAAGGTGAGAAGAGAAAACTTATCTGTGTTATCTATAGGATACCTAAATATTTCTACATAAAGGGCACAGGTAACAGCAACAYTTAAGTTCCTGAAAGAATCGAGTTTGCAGCATTACTGTCTAAATGCATCCATTGGTTATTTTTGTAGTCTGTGGATGTCTAAAGCAATTCCTCTGTGTATTTATTCTGGTGAAATTATTTCAGGTGAAATAATTAAAAGTTGCATCTCTGCATTTTATTTCTTGTGTTGTACCAACCATTGGATAGCACACAGTCAAATCTGAGGCCTGTTTCAAGTGTTACAGCCTAAATTAAAAGATGAATAGGTAATGTAGTAAATAATTGCAAAACAGGATTGTGTGTTTTATATATATAAAATATATAACAACTGTTATATACAAATACTGATTCTAAAACTTAACACCTCCAAATAGAGCTTCTCCTCTTTAARTCATCTCATTAAATAAAAAGTGTTGTTTCACCTTATAAATTAGTGAGAGAGGGGCTTTTTGTACCTGTAACAAGACAGCACAGGATCCATCAAGGTGAAGGATATGCACTTAGTAATGAGATCTGAACCAGAGTTTTGTGCTTGAGTACTAATCCTATCAAAGAAAACCCTGATTAATCTTTCATCATTGAAACGCAGGCTCCCGCTGCAGGAAAGATTGTGTTTCCTGGCAYCCTTCCCATTTGCTTCAGGTCATGTTGCTCTCAGAATACTGAACACTGCTGAAGCTTGAGTAGTTGTGAAATGTTGTTAGCTGATGTGATGCTGGGATTAAGTCTGTTGCTGTGGCTATGTGATTTACATGTAAATAGGGGGATACCATGGATCTTGCGGTTGTTCTTTGCTAACCCTCCCCAAGTTTATCCCACCCATCCCCACCCTGTGCAATATTTTATAATATCTGCTCTGTATGTTACTGAGTAATTCTGATATGAACAGTAGACCATTTTGCACTGAAGAAAAACAAGGAAGTGAGCCATGTTATTAAAAGGTAACTATAGCCGTAAATTATTTTGAACAGCTTTCAGCTGCAAATTATGGAAGCTAGACACAGTTGTCAGCARGCCATGAACAGAGATGGCTAAGTCTGGCTGCAGTTACTCAGTATCATCTTGCTGAAGCTGCTATCCTAGGTAGACACCTTATATTGGTTTTGCTTGTATGCAGGGAGTCTGAGAGCCTCTGCAGGACTCTCACTGGGATTTACAGTAGCCTTGACTGAAGTCTCTTCTCTCTCYTTGACCTGGTTCCCACAAGTCCTATTACACAAATACTAGCAAATCTGGAAGAGAATTTTCTTGCTAGTATTTTGACTTTGTAAGAAAAAGGTCGTTCTTCAAATTTTGATAGTGTGAGTCCATATAGTTAGGGAGACTTTAATGTTAAGAAYTGAATTCTGTCAGCATCCTTATTGCATGCTTAGTCATCAAAACACTTTTGCACTTTTCTGTAACATTTGAATATGCAGTTGATTGTCTGGATACCTTATATGCTTGAATTTAATCATGCATGCATGTATATATTTGTAAGAGTACAATGAGAAGGTTACTGAGAGCAGAATATTGTGCAGGAGAAGAGATGTCAGCTAGGGAGGTTGGAAGGGTTGATGACAAAACAAAGTCTAATGGCAAGTGATTTCAATTTTAACTAAGCAGTCTGTAGTTCTGTGCAGATTGATTTAATATAGATATTAGGGGCCTACCATGTTCGTAACTTACAAGTGGCTACATTATTGCTTAGCAACACAAAACAGTTCATGTTTTACTAGTAAAGCAAAGCAGTACTTACGGCAAAGCTCTCAAGCTGTCCACAAAGGTAAAGTTGTTGGTTTTATAGTTTCTTATTTTAATGTGATGTATTCCCAACAGCTTTCAAGAGCACAGATGTTACTTTGGTTAAGCATTAAGTGTGTTGTCTAAGTGCAGAGAGTTAGGTATGTGTAAAAGACCCAAGCCTCTTGTGTTTAGCAGTCCAGTAGTAAAAAATTAAAAAAAAAAATTAACAGCAGCTTTTTATTAAAAAGAAAACATAGGAAATGCTGTTCAAAGTGGTGATTGCTAGGGGGCAGTATTTACTAATAATATATTTAAAATGCAGTGATTTAAATGAATTTGTGAGGCTGTTTGAGGACTTCAAGGCAGATATGTGCAGTTCCTTTTATCTCTATTTTTCAGTTTGACCTATATGGTGAAATAATAAAGCCAGTGTGAAAGCTTTTCTTTGCTTGTTATGACTAAATTGCTTGTAAGTAGTAATTATGACCTCTTTAGATTGTCTTACAATGTATTTAGGAAAATTAGTTGAAATGTTTCTTTGTGGTTAAAACTTGTCTGATACCTGCTGCATAATTACAATTTGACCTATTTTGTTGTAACTGTTAGAAGCTTGGTGAAGCTAGTGTGCAGCAAAGCATTGMTTTGCATTGTAGTTACTTTTAATAATCTCTTCAATATTTTGTATTTTGACTTATATGTTCTTATGTGTCTATACACACGAGATACAGGTGTCTGTAAAATTAGGAGAAGGTATTAATCTATGTTGCTAAGATGATTTTATCAAATGAAAAATCATGAAGTAACTAATTGAAAAATTCCAGTTCCAAGAATTGTCATTTCAAAAATGACTTCCACAAAATGTATGTGTAGGAACAAGAGCCTCAGGCTGCTAAGAGATCTTGTTTTCCAAGTGCATGGAAAGCAACATGTTTGATGTGAGTAAGCCGATAAACAGGCTTTACCTGGTCACAGTCACCATTGGGAATGTTCCAAGGCACAAGGGATGTTAGGTTTCAGGAGACATCTGCCTGTCGAAGGCATTTCAAAGATATAGTCAGGTTGAAACTATGATAGGTATGGATTGGTTGTGTTTTTAACCCTTAAAATGAGTTGGAGGCCAGTCTTTATAAAACCTCTTCAATACTGGAAATGCTGAACTTAGACTGATCATCTCAACTTTATCAGTTTTATTGACAGTGAGAATTGAATACTGTCAGATACTCAAATGAAGAAACAGGAATAAAACTTAGTGTGGTGCTAAACAGTCTTTCAGCAAGTTTGTGCGTCATTTTGTCAGTGCCATGACCAGTGGAGTTTATGGAATAAGAGGTGGTTTATTAACATAGCATTGATTGTTTTCTGTTTCTCATTCTCTTACTTGGAGAGAAAGCGTAACAGGAGCTTAACTTGCACTTTTTCTGAGCTAAACTGTGTTATAGGCTTTCTATCTTACTGTAGGTCTTGAGAAAAGGACAACAGAAACAGTGATCAATTTCAGTAACACTTAACCGTGGTAGTCTGGCTCTCATTCCTGGCTCACAGGGACTTTCTGTGCTGTTTGGCATATCACAAAGATGGATCCTGTTGCCTTCAACATAACAAATACTTTCTTGAAAATTGAATAAGCTTTTAAGGTATCGTAGACACTTAACTATTCAATGCATGTTGGTTCTACTCATGTTGGTGCCCCAAATGAAAGTCTTGCAGAGTGGGGTTTTTTCTCCACAGCATGATAGTAGCAGGGGTTTAGACTGACTTGTCGTAGTGTAAGTGCTGAAACTGCATCAAATCCTTCAGATAGTGTTGTTTTAATGTGATATTTAAATGTTGTGTGTGTTCGTAACTAGCAGTATATGTTCAAGGAAGTGTTGAGAATGAAACTGTTCCTTCCTGTTTTTCACTGAGAAGTATGCATTTCAATCAATATGCACATAAAATATAACTTCATTTTTCTATTGGAAAGTGGTATTTGTGCTGTAACCTAGAAATCAGTTGTTTTTTCAGATCTAAGAAACATATTGAATCCACTTTTTTATGGTTACTGAAGCATTCCTCACTAATTCTGAGTTAGCAGTACCCATATTTAAGGTCAGAAACCTGACCACCTCATAGAGCAGGGGTTTGAGCGCTTCAAGCCTTTACAAAGACTCCCCCCGCAAAGATACTGATTTTTTCCTTTTTAATTCAGCATCATAAAGTTAGTAATTTGAAAGAGATGAGAATCGAGGAGCAGGGGAAGAACAGTCTGTTTTGGGGGAGCTAAAAGTTGTATGACAGTAGCTCTGCCATTGAAATTATTTTCTGTTTTGGAGGGGTACATGACAAGCTGGTTTTTTTGTTGTTTTTTTTTTTTTGGTTTTTTTTGGGTTTTTTTTGTTTTTTTTTTGGTTTTTTTTTGTGGTAGAAAAATGACTTAAACAGGAATTTGGTGTGGCTGTTAGTAAATAGTATGTTTTTCTTTCTTAACAGCTTTATGCTATTCCTTGGTTTCTTACAATGTTTACACGTGAGTATGCTTTCTTTTTCTGATTTAATTTTGTTGTATTTAATTTTTCTTCTATTTTTCCTGTGGAATGTATCCTTCAATTAAAGATAAAAGCTTCAGTTTTTAGTAGCTAATAGGYTAGCATTGTAGCAAGCATTAACAGGCACTTGAAGAGATTTTGAAGCATATTGGTACATACCTCAACTTGATGCTTATCTCAACAAATCATCTTTCTCCCCCTTACCTTCTTCCTTGGAGGGGAGGGAAAGTTGGTTTTGCTTGAAACGAATGTTATGCAACCTCACTATGTTTTGTGTAACTTTTTTAATTTCTTTCAGTTAGTCTTCTGATTGTGACGTGACTGTCAATTGTTATTTGCAGGAATGTGTGCGCTGCTATTTGAGTTGCAGCCATGCCTGTTGCTGCACTTCCTGTTCCAATTTGACAATTATGAATACCGTATTTTTTGAAGAAAAACAAGATTAAATTTGAGATGGACAAGGTTATGAATGTGTTATTGAAGGAATGTGAAATGGAAACCTTTATCTAAGAGATATCTTGTATTATATTTTCCCTACAGTCCTCATTTTATTTATACCTTAAATACTGTTACTACACAAGTACTACTGCACTGTGGTATTTCTACCYGTGTATTGCAAACGAAAGGAGCCTCAGAACTTTCTCCCCTCTCTGGAAAGTTAAAGTAAGCCTAGAAGGCAATCAAAAATACTATTTTGTTATTTAAGGAAAAAATACTTTTTCCTTAAAGATATCACTAATACTTTTTTTCATGTCAACATTGGCAGACTTGAATTTAAAAAAAAAAGTGGAGGAGGGAGTGAAAATTGCTAAGGATTATTTCAAAGAGTTTTTGAAAGACTTTGAAATATCAAAGAGTTAAGGATGATTCTTGACAGCAGTTCTCCAAGTTTTTGACCAATTCTTTTAGCTATCCATTCTTGTCAAACTTAACAAGAAGCATCACCTCTGCGAAGCTGAGAATTATTTCCTTGCTGATGAATTAAAATGTTGGAACTATTTAGTCAAAGGATACCTTATTTTAGGAGAGCTACCTTCAGCTTTACATGTAGATATATAGCAATTGTCTGTTTTTTGCCCTCCCTGCGTTTTTCCTTTATTCTGATTTTTTTATTTTATTACTCTATTCTGTCAATTTTCCTGTCTAATTTTAGGTAGTTGAGGTTACTGATTCACTCGTCAATGCCTTCATAATACTGAAAACAWGATGCATATCTCTTTCCTCATATTTATACTGCACAAAAAAAAAATCCTAGTGAGGGAAGATTGTTTAAGATTTTGAAAACCTGAATGTTTCTAAGTATGTAATAATAAAAGGAGATATTGATGATTTGCATAATTGTAAATTTACATATGAGAATAAATCAAAACAAATGTAACCCTTTTTGCTCCCAAATAAGAGAACAATAATCATGAAACAGGAAAGGGAGGAAAAAAGTGTACAAATTTACTTATTCTTTATGTTTTTATATAATAATTTAAATGCTTGTAGTTATAGTTATAATGCTTTTTATCAAGCAAGTAAATCTTAACTTTCATCTTGCCTGTCTTTTCATCACACAGATGTCTTCCCTTTGCACAAAATTTTTCACCTGTGGGATACGCTGCTGCTTGGAAATTCCTCCTTCCCTTTCTGTATTGGAGTGGCCATACTTCAACAACTGAGGGATCGACTTCTGGCTAATGGATTCAACGAATGTATTCTCCTTTTTTCGGACTTACCAGGTATGGAAAAATCTAAATCTTCTCCCTCCCTTTCCTTAATGCCTTGCTGATGACATCACGTGCTTCCATGTGCATACATATTTCAAATCTTACATGTGTTTTGGAATGTTTTTAGTATTCGGTAAGATTTAGGTAGGCTCTATGTCAGAATACTTGGGCCATAGCTAACAGCTGGAAGTTGTAATTAGGTGGGTTTTTTTGTTGTCATCAACAAGAACTGGGTTAGCTCTTCATCAGTACCTCCTTCCAAAATTTAGGGTGTTTTGAAACACTTGTGAGTGCTGAACTCTTTCTAGACATATGGAAACAGTGTAGCTGACTGGGGTTTCTTACTAAGGAGAAATTAGTGCTGTTGTTCTGAACACTGCTTTTCCACTTACTGATTCGAGTCATTTTTCTTTCAAAGTCAATGTTTTTTTGTGGAAGCAATGTTTCTTGTGCAAGTAATTAATACAAAAGAATTGTGGAAAACAGTATAGAAGCCATTAAAATTGCTCTGTGTTAAGGCAATTTGTATTTTAAATGTAAAGCTTTCAGAAGAACCATCAGAGTGGAGGCTCCATAATGATGGTTCACAAGTTCTGTCCCTCTGTTCAGAGGGACTGCTGACAGAGCCATTCAAACAAATGTCTCCTCACTTTTTCAAGTCCATCTAACTGTGGAGTTTGAGTTTTATTTCTGAGCAAGCTTCTAGTGAGAGGTGTYTGAACTAAGTCCTGTAAGCTGAAAGATGTATCTGTTTCTCACCAATATTTATATAATGCCATGTGAATTTGAAGTGTTTCACCTAAAATATATTCTTTTGCTTGTAATACTTCTATCTCTCCAATCTAGAAGTTTACTACTGTAGTCTAGGCCTGGAGAGGTTAATATAAAGAGGTGACACTGTTTTAACAGTGTAGCTTTTTTGTAGGAGAACCTTTAACTTTTGTGTGCGTTGAGTGGGCTTTATTACGTGACCATGTGTGCAATCCAAATGATAAATAACTTGAGCAGAAGCCTTTTTTTCCCTCCCTGAGGAAGTAAGTGACAGAATCAAGTTGGTAAGAACATTTAAGCTTCAATGCTCTTTTGCTAAGTACAGCAGTCTCCACAGCTGCAAGGTTTAAAAGGCTAATGGGGTATGGCTGCAAGAAGCCTCTCAGGTCACAGTTCCTTAACTATTTTGGGGGGTTCTGTAGATTCTCACAGGTGAAACCAGTTTCTCTAAATACTGTCAGAGTTTCTGTTTCAGTTTATGCCCCTGAATTTTCAAGGTAGTTCCAGAATTCTGCTGTCTTCTTGCTGAGTTGGTTATGCGATTGCTACTCTATTTTGCAGTTTATAAGGAATTTAAATTAGGCTGTTTCTTATAAGACTTTCTTCAAAAATGGCCTATAAGCTTAGTTATTTCAAATACCCTTAATAAATGTAACTGCATATGTTGAGATGACCTGAAAGGTGAGTGCTGAGTTAAAGGATCCTTTCCCTCTCCCCTCCTGCTCCTCATCTCTTACCTATATATCTTGTCTAAATATAGGTTTATTAATATTTTATTTAGTTTCTTGCCTAAGGTCATTTCTGATGCATTTTTTTCTTGAGTGGTTCTAAATTATATATTCCAATTTATCTTGGACTAACTGATTCACTGACAGTTAAAGCACTTGGTACTGAGATCATGTATTATAAGATTAAGGTTTTTATATATGTTAATACATATGGGTAMTGTATAAAATGGATATTTTATATACAAGTAATGGATAAAATCTGTAGTATTATAATGTGTGTATTTTTCTGCTGATCCTGGTTTATGCCAAGTTTGCTGATACTCCAATAGATAAAATTTCAGTAGAATAATGTTGATTTATGAAAAGGATTTTTTCATATTGTTCTCTGCAGCATTTTTGCATTCTAAGAGTTATCACAGTTGAATATTGTGAAAGGAATCCAAAGCATATTGTAAACTGACTGCTAAGGGAGGAAAGAATGAAAGTAAAAGTGCTAGTGTGACTTAAGACTTAGCTGGCCCTGTAACATTTTAAGTAGTCAGTAGCATTGAGTGTCTAATTTAACATGGCCTTGTGCTTTTTCTTTCTAACCTAAGTCTTATTTCTTTTGAGGAATTAGACTTCTTGTCACTTGTATCTTCCAACCAGGATATTCACTATCTTTGTTAAAATAAGTTGTGCACCATGCCTGAGAATTTATGGAAACTAATTTACAGACAACCTTCACGCAAATCTGAGTCACCCTGAGGAAGAGATTTGGTTGTTGAAAAGATCTGCAATAATTTCAATCTAAAATCAATTGCTGCTCAACAACCTGAAACTCTTATGGTTTTTAAGCTTTCTGTGCACCAGAATAGCTTATCTCTGGCTACCAGCAAAAGTGACCTACTGTCCTGTCTGRTAAAGCTTCTTTACTGCAACCTGGCAACTTTGTGGAATACACTTTTTTTAACACATTTCTTGTTCCTGCCTTAGTTCTAAAAATATGCATCTTCATTACTGAAAATACTGCTTTAAGGTTGTTGCACGTAATACAGTTCTAATTGTTGTTTAATGAAGTTAATGACAGAAAAAGGAATATAGTGTCATTATTGATTAATTAGTCATAAAAAACAATTACAATACCTATCTGTGCCATTGCACTGAGAGCAGTTCTGTGGCAGGCTGCCGTGTTAGGTTTTGGGTTTGCTGTGTTGTGAACTGACTCTTGGCAATGCTGTCTTATTCTGGAAATAGTTTGATCTAATGGAGATTGTGACATTATAGTGTTTATATCAGAAAATGTAAGCAGTCTTGTATGGATATGTAGCACCCATACAAATGCTTGCCCTTATCTTCTGTGATGGCTAAAAAAAACAGTGGTCCTGATTTGTGGGTTGTTTGTTAATAGTGTTGTCATCAAAGCCTTGTTTTCCTTTCAGAATTCCTTTGACCTTAATCACCTATCAATAGCAAAGCACTCACTTTTCATCTTTCACTTGCAAGTTAGCTGTAGCCCTAGCTAACATTATCTCTAAGGTAAAAATTTGAGCTGTTATTTTTAACAAAGTTCTTCTGTATTCCAATGTCTATACCCATAATTATGAGGAAAGAGAAATAATATGTGTGACTGCACTGCCTTGCCCTCCTTCATATTACTCTTTAAAATGCGCTTTCATGTCAAAGCTTAGCCATGAGCCATAGTATACCAAGACGTATTACAGTCTTTATATAATCTTTTCTGGTCGTCTTTTTCAGTGGAACATAGCATGTTAGAGTTACTTTGGCTGATTTATAGTAAACTTTTTCTCTTAGTACAGTCATCTATCATTCTGCCTCTTTCCTGGTCATCTGGTCACTTTTATTCATGCAGGACATGATATTATAACTGGAAAGAATTCTTCATAAATCCCCGTGACAAAACTGAGTCRAGCAGTTTTTGCGGTGGTTTTTAGTGCAAATCGAAGTGATGTGCCTTCATCAAACAAGGGCTTTAGACCATTGCCCTTTTGATGCACTAACTACTGCTTGTGGGCTTTCAAAAGCAAGAAAGGTTTGAATTGTTTGAATTCCTTTCCAGCAGCAGGGTAATTGCCACCTATGCTGCAAACTGCAGGATCAGCAAGTCATAGTAAGCAGTATTGAGTATCATGTACAGTCAACAGAATTGTTTATTCCAAGATACTGGAGGGATTGCTGAATGATGTACTCCCAAACCAAATAGCCTGTCAATGCAGTATTGAAATTACAGTACCTTGTCACAGCAATACAACATATAATCTCTCTGAGGATGTGATCTTCTCTTGCTTCTGCTTCTTATTCTTTTAGTATAATTCAGCACACTTCATATACACCTGCTATGTTACATTAAAAGATGTGTTATCTCCTTGATTTGACAGGACTTGTTGTCTTGAAAGCTCTCATATTCATGTGGAAAGTTAGGGGAGAAATAGGGCAATCTATTTTTATTACTAGATGAAGAAATTTAAAACTAACAAGTGATATTTATATRGATTTTGATTTTATTTTTCTTGAGATGCATTGAAAGGAGTGCTGATGTATGTAAAAACAAAAGACTGTCTATAAAACAATAAAATATCRTGATAATTGTGTAAATATGTAAAATGAAAATGATATCAAAAGAATAATTTTATTGACCTCACTTAGAGTAACCTTTCAGCARTAATAGGTATAGAGGTGATGGATAGAAGTGGCATTTTCCTTATTGGATTTGTCCCTTTATTTGAGTTCAGTATATGTTTTTGTATGACATCTAAAAAGAAAAGGTCTATGGCATTTAATGTCTTTCTCCTTGCAGCAGCACTCACAAGATCAAACTGACTGACCTGTTCTGCTTGCCTGCATTTCTAGTACAAAGGTCTCCTTGCCTGGTTATGTGGCTGTGCAGGGAAAGCTGAGGCCAACTGGCAGGGTAGTGATAAATTACTTGTGATGGAGGGATCAAACCAGACACTTCAAGACTACTTCCAAAATGCAGAAGCAGTTTATTCTGGCTGTATTTATTTGTGTCCTCTTACCCAAGCRAAGACCTCTGGAATTAATGGCACACAAAGGCTTGGTTTGTGTGATGTCATTGAATAAGAGCTATTCATTACGTTTTGCTTCAGGAATCACTTAACTAGCTGTGAACGCCATTGTGCTTCTACTTAAGCTGTAAAAATAATTCTGTGGGTTTTTCACAGGTGTGGGGCTTTWAAACTGATGTTTTGATATAACTTCTACTTCAAGTGCAGCTTCTCTGCTCTATCTCCTGTGATAGTAAACAATGAATATATATCTGATATGTGATGGTGCATACTGAATATACATAGCTTGAAAAGCAACCATGTTAGGTGAAGCATCCTTTTCAGAGACTATTGATGGAGGGGGCTTCTTGGTGTGGAGTGGTAAATCAACATGGAAGAGAAAAGTGAGTAATACCCTAGAAGTTTAGGTTAGAAAAGGAACAGAATGTTTAGTAGGTTTAATATTGGGGTGGAGCCATGGTGAAACTGCGGTCTTGGTATCATTTTCCATTCTGACTTTTTCAATACCTGTTGAGTGGATGGGGACAGGTCTTGATGCTGAGTAATGATGTAAGCACCTTGTGGCCTAGAATTATTTCTCCTAATGTTTGATTGAGTAAAAAACTCAATCTCTGTCAAGCTAAAACTCTTAAAGACTAATGTTTTAAAATAAAACTAGGAAACTAATGACTTCTAGTTGCTGCATATTTGGGTACCAACTTAGACTTTTTGAAGTTCAGGTGCCTTAAAAAAAGACAGGCTACTTTAAGATATACTAGAGCTTGAAATGAGGATGTATTTTTTAATATTTTTTTGTCTGTACCTCACAGTTAATGATTCCATGTTATATAGCACATTTTCATTGTAGCTTTTTCTAGCATATATTTTGTATGAATAAAAAACAATAGGTATGCACTTCAGATTGGAGAAAAATGGGAGAGGAACCTAGGGAGGCAAGGAGATCTTCATGAACGAGCAGACCCTCCCTGTCCTTTCTAGATATCTTTGTTCATGCTGAAGCCTTTGAGATTGCTTCAGATGGGTTCTTAGAAGGATGATCTGTTGTTTGCATATGACACGTGCCGTGGCGCCTGAGGAGGTACTTTACATTTGCTTGGTCATAGTCCTGGTTGACAGTTCTGATGTAGCAGCAGTATGCGCTGAATGATAGTTAAGCTTCTAGTGTTGTCTGATTTGAGACACAGAATATACTTAAAAGTAGGGAGAACAGAGGCAGGATTAATACTTACAGGCATACAAAATATTGGGCTAATAAAGGGCATTTAATCAAGGATTGAATAATTTGATGTATGTTTGAAAGAGGATTCTGAAAAAAAAAATCCAAGTAGCAGACCCTTATTTGGTAGTCAAATGGCAGGGAAAACATTTTAGCCAGCCCAACTGCAAAAGACTGTCATGCGTTGTTTATTCACTGTGATCTTTCTAAAAGGATATTTCAAATAAAATAATAGTTTAATGTCTGTTTAAACTCCAGTCTCCTGAAATTAAGTTCTTTTTATTTATCCCTTGTTAGGTGATAAATATTGATCATTCCCTTCTTTCTTGGTCTAGATAAATGTTGGCCATTGTGTGTGTATGTATATACAATACATACATATATGTTTGTCATTAGTTGGGGACCGCAAAGTAATTGTTGTGTTTTTATTTTGTATTACTGTAGCAGATGATTTAATCATTAGGCTTTTGGCCTCAAACCATTCAAAATTTGCTTTTGTTCCACAGAATTTCATTTTTAGACATGGCCATTGGCCTCTAGAAATGGTTCTTAGGAGAAGAGAGAAACATATCAGGGAATTGCAGAATAACAGATGACTAAATTAGCAGTTTCATTTGCATCCTGAAGTGTGAGAACTGGGTGGTTACCTTTAGCAAAAAATACTGCTGCATTTTCCAGTTCTGAGTGGATTTTTGTATTATGCAGCTTGGTTTTAGCAGATACATTTTGATAGTCTCTCTCAATATGTAACTCAATTTAATTCTGCTTTTGTCTTTTACTAACTTTCTGTTGAACTGTATGTTTCCTATTCCTTCTCCTAGTTCYTAGTTTTAAACTTCTGACCTAAGAACACATATAAGCATGCTGGTTTTAATGAGATTAAAATATGTACTTAAGGTTTTATCCTATTGAAGACAACTTTCTGATTGGGAGACTAATGGATGGCATGTTAAGATTTTAAACCAAGTAGTTTATCTCATCCAACTAGAATTTTCTTCCTGAGGTTTTGATTTCAGCTTCTTTTCTCTCCTCACCCTGGTAATGACTGGGATATCTGGAGTTAGCCCCTGGTCGATAGCAAAACATGTGTTTTGAGACTGAGATTGCAGACAGCAGAAGCAGAATGGACAAATTTCTTGTAGTGGTAAAAGGTAGATGCTTTTTTGTTGCATCCTGCTGTAAGATGGATATGTGTGGGTTTTATATCAGTACAGAAATGATATTTCTGTTAGTACCGCTTATTTTTTTCCTATTCCAGTTTATTTTGGGATACTTCCCCCTTGACAAGTGTTTGCTATCTGCCCAATTTCTGTTACATTTGGTCACATAAAGTATGTTACTCCTTCAGCCAGAATGTTCTCCTGTGAGGTGTTTTCACTTTTATTTTATTTTGCCAGTAAACTGTTCTAAAACAAATCTGTTGTATGTGTCATTAGGCACAATAATGTTGAGATTTCCTGTTCTCCAGCAAAGGAGCAGTTAGCTTTGTCAAAGCAACAGGCCAAACAGTTCAAAAACTTTCTTTTGCTGGAAGCTTTCAGTTTGACTTGTAGCAGCAATATAGCTGACAAACTGGACGCTTGGTCCAAAAGTCCTTGCGGAGCATGAAACACGTGCTTTCAATCTCCTACTGCATGTACTTATGTTTGAGTCCCCAGTATGATATGCAAAGCATTTAATGAAGATAATTTCCTCCAACTAGGGTTTGATCTTTGTTTCCACAATTGCTTTGTTTTGTAGTTCTTTAAGACTTCTCTGAAACTGTTTGTTTCTACAAAAAAATAGCCTGTGTTAGTTGCTTGTAAAAATTCCCAAGCGTTTTATGAACAGAATAATATTCATGAAAATGGAGCGCTTTTAGGACAGAGCAGGAGAGGTATAGATGGATATACGTATGTATGTTTAGCAATATTGCAGCTCAGTTAAATGGCCTGGTTTATTCATACTTGCATTTCTTGTTTGTTCTTTAAATCCTTGGTCAGAGATTGACATTGAGCGTTGTGTCCGTGAGTCGATCAACCTATTTCGCTGGACCCCAAAGAGYGCTACGTACCGCCAGTACGCGCAGCCTCCACGACAGGGCGGTGAAAGCAACGGCGCGAGAAGTTCCCTGTCCTGCCTGTCAGCAGATTATCAGGAAGCACCTAAAAGTGACCTGGTAAGTGCCCTCAACTGCCTGTTTTTGGCCTTGGTACAGGTGGTACCAGATATATGGTTGGCCCTTGGAAAATTACACTCCCCTCCTCCATTTTCAAATATATTTGTTAACCTTACTTTCATTTGTTATGAACATATTTGGGAGTTTTTGTGTTTGTCTTTTTTCAATAACTCTGAGGAGCTTATAAAAATCTTGATGTGAAAGCAGTCATGATAAATAATTATATTTGGATAACTTTCATATGAGATCATTTTTTGAGGTTTAAAATACATTTGGGCTATGTCTGCTTCTAAAGAGACCAAAGGAGGAGGTACAAGGTAAATCGATTATTTTGTTTACTACGTAGTTAGGTTGTTGCTCAGTTTAAAATATTAGTTAATGTGATTATTCATCCTACCTGACAATTTGAAGTGAAATAATTAGGTTTTTTGTTTGTTTTTCTACAATAAAGAGCTAATATAAAATTTGTAACTGGTAAACTAACTTTTCTTTCTCAAACAGCTTCTGTGCAGAACTGCTATTACTGTTCAGGTGGGGTAGTCCAACTCAATACAGGTGATTTTAGGTTTCTTGTTAACATTAATGTTGTCAGGATGTGTTCAAGTGTTCTGGATTTTTGTTTTGTTTTAATAAAAACAATTTCACAAATGTTCATTGTTGCGTCGAAAAGCTCTAGGTATCTGCTAGTCATCTGGGCGGTGCAGCCACTGGAGTCTGCTTTGAACTCGTTGTTTATTTGCAAGCTAGATTCAAGTTATCACTCTATAGCCCACCTAACTTTGTACTGATGTTTCAACTTTGTTGATATGTTGATACATAAGAGTAAGATTTTTCACAATGCATGCTTCTGCTATCCTAGCCTTCTTATTATTTAAATTTATCAATTAGTGGGCAGTGTTAGAGGCTCTGCAATATTATTTTCATGAAAAGTGCAGTGAATAGGATTAACTGCTRTGAAATGTACTCCCTTTTTCCAGCTTTTCTTTTTTTCTTTTTTACATACTTTCTGTTCAGCCATGATATTCTCTACTGCATATCTATTGCTCTTTATCTTTTAGTTTTTGATGTTGGAGTGACCACTTTGTTAATTTACTGTTTTGAACTATGGCTTCTTTGAAGTATATGCCAATAAAATTATTTCTTGTGACAGGTATCTGCCTCTCCCATCTCCTGCTTTTTAGGTTCTGTGTTACTGTTTGTTACCGCAGCAGGCTGTTGTTCAGGGCTAATGTGTAAAACCACAAACAGGCTTTATTCACAGAAAGAATAATTTCCCAGTGAAAACTGGGTAACTGGGAAGCAGTGAAGGCAGTGGGCAACTCTGGCTGCTTTTTCTATTTTCACATGTCAAGTTAAAGCTATGACTCAATTATTGTGGCAGATAATGTCTGTATTATTTCTGTATTTATCTTTCTCAAGAAAAAACAGTAGATAAGAGTATATCTTCATTAAGAAGCTATTCAGTTCAGCAAAACAAGGTTCCTTTATTTTTTCAATAAAACCTGATGTTTGTTCCTCTTGTGAGATAGATCATCTGAAGTTAAGGATGATGGTCATTTGAAGTCAGTCCTTTCCTTSCTCTCAGTGCTATAAATCAATATGGTCTTTTAAGGAAATGAAGCACTTTGGTTTTCCTTTTGCTCTCTATTAATATGAGAATTGATTCATGACTGTTGATTCATGTGGTAGGGGAAAAATAAGTGTATCTGCCCTATTTGTTACAGCCTTGTGCATTTCAGCCCATACAATAAGCGAGATCTTGTTCTGAAGGTACCAAGAGGGCTTTTTGAAGGAACAAAGGGCAGCAAGTTTATAYAAAAATTTGAAAGACCTTAGTGGGTCCTCTAGTTAAGAGTTCTTGTGAAAAAAAAAAAAACAGACCCAATGCTGCATTTAAACAAGGTTGCCCTGGGCATTGTCCAATTGGATCATGAGAAATTTCAAGGATGGAGATTATACAGTCCCTTTGTGCAGCCTGGTCACATGCCTGGGCTTAATYCTAATGATAAAAATGTTTTTGCATTTGTGCTAGCTTGTCTTAATGTTGTGATACAAGACAGTACATAAACAAGCTTTCTCAGTCCTGAGCATGTCCTTGTGCCTTTCTGTGTCCGAGCAAAATGACGAGGCTCACAAGTACGAAGGAATGAGAAGGGTGAGAGAGCAGCGGTCATGTACTGAAGTAGAAAATAAAACAAGATTTCTTCTTGTAGTAGAGGGGGGAAAATTGCATCATTTTTGCTCAAGCAAAACTTCTTTTGGTGTTCCTCTGTTTCCTGGGAATTGTACCGAGTCTTTCTTTCTGGTAACTAGGCTCATCCATTTCATTATTTCCAAGAAATCAAGCTAATGATTTTGGAATGTTATAGAAAATAAAAATAAATGCTGTATCTTCTATTGCTTCTCTTTACTTCTCTTTACTTGTTAGGCTATCTCCGTGATAGTCAAACATTTTGAATCATTTGCAGCRTAACTGCTGCTTGTGTTTATTCTGAAGCTTTAGAGAGTTGAACTTGTGTAATATTGTAATTTTTTAGTTCATGTTGTAGAATGTATTGTAATTTATACCTAAATAAAAGAATATATTCAGTTTTTTCTTTCAAAAAGAAAATTAACCAYGTCTCACCTGAATAGCAGAGAAGGCAATTGATGAATGAAGCTTGAAAATTGTAGCTCTTTACTGTCATTACTGTCTTCTGTCAGATGGACACATGTAAATATGAACCAAGTGTGTTATGGTTCTGTTGGGGACATAGTTCAGATGGTAAAAACTTGTAACTTGAGCCAGTAACTGTTTATATGTCTATATAGCCTGTTTCATGTCTCTGGGTATTTGTCTTTAGAAGATTATTCTGATTTGAACAAATTTGCCAAGAAAAATTCTTGTTATTCTTGATAAAAARGTGTGGAGGGTTTTGGAGGTGTTGGTTTTTGTTTTGTTTTCTTTAGGGAGATGAGATTTTTTTTATTTTTATGACCTTATTCCTAGAGCTATATTTTATTCTTATTTCTTCAGTTCTGTCCCCTAATGCGGTTTGCTGTTATGGGAAATTTTTTTCTGCTTGAAAGCAGTGGAATCAGAGTGCGGTCTGTATAGGGCTTTGGAAAAGCCTGTTGTGTCCTTGCTGATCTGTCTAGTTCTTAAAAAGCTATGTCCTTCTCTCCTCTTGTCTAATGGTTACTATGTGGAACAAGTGGTCTGCGCTGTGCTTATRTCTGCAGTTTTACATTGATTGTCCATGTCTGTATTTGAGGATGGGGCGAGTAGGAAAAAAAAGTATTTGAAAACCAAGTGGTGGGTTTGCCTCTAAATGTAGTTTATGACTTTTTGAAACWTAAGTGTTCAGTATATTCTAAACACTGTCTCCTACTTTCATATTTTCTTGTAAACTTGTTTTCTCTTATATGCTTTTAATTGGCTTCTGAAATATTTGTGTGGCTTCAGAAATAACTGAACATTGCAGTGCTTTTAATAGTAATAATGTGAAATATTTGCCTCAGGTGAACACTTTTTCTCCTAAACTAGCAGCTGGTAAAAGCAGAAGTATTTTAACTCTAGTATTTTCTACTTTTTGTTTTGGAGGCATCTATTTGCAACTTCATTAATAGGCTTGGGTGTTCTTCCTCCCTCCTTCCTGGACTTGTGTGTCGCTTAATCTTTTACTCTCTCRGCCAGTAAGCCTATTTCTAATCAGATAAAATGTCAAGGAGGAAATAGTTTCAAAAAGAATGGATCCATATCTTAAGTGGATTTGCATGTTTTGTTTTCATCTGAGATTTTGAGTGAGAACAGTGGTGAGAAAAGCACTTTAAATTCACTTTTGAATTTTGATTCCGATTTTCTTAAATTTGTTACTGTAATTTGTTCTTGGACAGCATGCTGTGTGTGCTTTTGTTTTTGTTTTTAACCCTCTGATGCTTGGGGTTTTATTTCTATGCCCTAGAAAACCCCCAAATGTTGTACAGATTTTATTAAATGTCTGGGAGTCGGAAAGATTGCTATCAGCTGTCATTTAAGACTTTTCTGCTATGCTAGACATACAGATGGGAGAATGATAAGGGTCTTGATTTTTCTTTTTTTTTCTCCTGCTGCTTAATCTCTTTTCAAGGTAAGGAGTTCTTGGTCATGAAGGTATAAAACTAGAGAAAATATCAGCTCTTGGCTGGCATTCTCAGACAGATGTAAATGCACTGATCTGGTTCAGCTTTTCCTTTTGGATGGAGGAAAAAAAGGGAATCTGTGACTTAATAGCTAAATTAAGCAGTAGAAAGATGGGAAACACTTACGCTTTATCAAAGATGGTAGGAGCAGAGTTTCCTGATGAGAACTTGGGTATGCATACAATCGAGTGATGCGCTGCTTTCAGATGTGCGTTCAGACCTATTCRCTATTGACTAAATATGGCAAAGTTGCATTGCTGCCAATATCCRCTAAGTACATAAGACAGGTTTGTGACAGTAGTGATCTGTTGTGCTCTGTTTCAGGTTTTCACACTTTGTGTAGGAGATCTATTCTTGCTTTCTTCTTTACTTGTTTTGCTATTCAGTAGAAAGTCCATTTTCAACTGTATATGCAGTTCTCGTTGTGCAAAGATATGTCTGAATCCTTGTTAAGATGCAATTTAAAGTTTCTAGTTTATTTAGAGGTCTCTGCTTTTTTATGATTTTAGAAGCTTAAGCTGGTGGATAGACAGATCWCTGTTTAAGCATTTCATATTTGTCTCTGGCAGATGGTTTTTGGGTTTAYTGGAAGCATCAAAACTTTCCCTGGGTGTTGGTTATCTCTCCAAAGGTTTTCAATATTTTTAAGTCAGGCAGACAGCAACCCAAATGGTGAGTACAAGGCAGTTGCAATTTCCATGGCTTTACTTTGATTCCCTTGTTTTTGATGGTCTCCTCGGCTGGATTTGGCTGCTTTTTCAACTCTTCAGCAGTTCCAGAAGAACATCCTCTCATCTCCCTGTGTACTCTCATTCCTACTTTCTTCTAGCTTTGGAACTAAYCTGATACTTTGCTGACCTTGTGTCTGAGCTCTAACACATGGAATACCAACTGATTAATGGCAGGTTATTGGTGTTGTCTAAATTGTCATCTTTTGCACCCCTTGGACCTCCTAATTTTAAAGCTGTTTTTGTCACTGTAGCATTTAACTGGAGAGCTTAACCAAAGAGGACCGAAGGGACGTTTTCTACTTGCAGAGTTTAAGTGACAAACTAGATGAATACCAGTGTTTTTCCAGTACTGTGCTTCTTGTTGGTCATTAGGTGTTTGTCATATATAAAAAAGGAAGACAAGGAGTCACAAAAGTGTATGCCTGAAGATGTGAGCCAATATAGTAAGCTATTTAGAAGAGCAAATGATTTSTTAATTCAAATGATGTGTTTGAAGCTGTAGTTACTAGTTGTAAGTATTGATGCAGATCTCAATGATTTTGATTCAAAATACTATATAGTTAAAATTGAGCAAGTACTGAGATTCAGATGGTCTTGGAAAATTCTCAGTGTTCTGCAAGTAAAATTAATTAAAGAAAATGGTRGAGCACTTACTCCTACTTGATTTTAGAAAAGTGAGTGAACTTTGGTGGCTTTTGCTGATAAATGATAAGGCAGTAAATCAATTGGCAGGATAGATGAAACAGGAAACTTGGTAAATTACTGATTTTGAATGTTTGGTGTTTGKTGCTGTGAATGTAGATGGGGCAGGCGGAGCCCTCTCTGTCGCAGCCTTAGGCRCAGGTCCTGGCTGCACTGATTGTCCGAGCGGCTCTTCCTCGCAGGGCTGGCGACTCTGCCCTCTTTGAAGCTTAAAGGCTGCTTGACCTTTTCGATGTCCAGTGATTAGAATTCTAGGAATGATTAACAAACAGGTGTTTTCTTCCATCTTTCCATTTGTAAACTTAAAGATCTAGCCAGTGCTGTCTATTTTGAGAGACTGTTCTTTGACTCAGGAATTTTGGGAGTTTTTAAGGTCATATTTCAGGTTCAATAGTCTTTGAATTAAATGTTAGGGATTTTATTCCCCTTTTTCTTCARTTTTGACATGCTACTGGTTTACTACTAATTAAATCACATGCAATAGCCACTTCAGGGTAGAATATGGAAACTATTCTAACCAAAGAATGAATTCTTTACAATAGGAAGGATCAGGTCCATAATAATGACTTCATTTTGAAGTTTTCTCCCTTCTGCTTCYCAGAGCTCTGTCCTAGCTGTGGTGGTGGTGTTGGGTGTTGTGTTGTTTTGGTTTGGTGTTTTGTTTTGTTTCTTTCCCTTCTCCACATTTTTCTCTCTCTTCTTGAACTCTTCCTTTAGGGTAACCTTGAATCTAGGATTCCATCACATCCTTCTCTTTATATCTCAAACAAGACTCARTGTCTTGTTTTTCCTCAGCTGAGGCAGTTTGCTGTGTTTTTATGACCTAAATATTTTAGTAAGTGCCTTGAGAGGATGCAAAAGATTGTCCTGAAGGCAGTTTTTGCTGCTGTTGAAAGCTCAGTACAATTTCAGTATGAATTGATTAGATGAAATGAATTAGTTGTTTAGATCAAATGATTTAAGTCTTTCTGAACGTTTTTGATAGACATCACAGCACTTAAGTAYTTTTTTCTGTGACAAAGGACAGTGTACAGTTGTAGTAATAACTTGRCTGGTGGCCTATGTTTTCATGTCCGTGTCATCTTAAGATAGTAACACTAACAAATGAGAGAAGCAAAATAAAATGTAGCGTCTTGGGCAGAGTGGACTCAACGAGCAACTCTTGCCAAAGGTTCTGCGTGGAAGACAACATATATTGYTTAATTCTGCTGTCTTAAAGCAGTTTGTGTAAATGTGGGTGAGAGCATTTAAGTGAATGTGTGTAGGGAACACATAGCACTCCTCTTAATAGTCTTTAGCAAAGATAGACTGAGCAGCCTGCTTTGTGGTGAAGAACTGAAAGTATCCCAGAGCACTGATGATATGGACAGTCATTCACAAAATAGGAATTGTAAGTAGCAACAACAGTTGAAACCTAAAATATGGTTGCCTAAAATGTGTGAGTGTTTTTGTTTTTGTTTTATTTTTTTCATCCATAATTGTCAGCCTAGAGATGCATCATCTCATTGTGGAGGAGGAGAAATTGTTCTTCCTGCTTCAGTCTGAGATGGGATTTTATTTTTCTAATAATACGAGGGGATCTCTAGCATTTTGTATTCTTAAGTTTTCCTATATCTCTTTTTTCCTTCCTTGTAAAATAATGCAATTTCCAAATCCCAAGGGAACAGTATCTATTAAGAGGAAAAAGGTGCCAGTGCAACAAGAGCCTTGTGAGACTGTGCTCCTCATGTTTGCMGTTAACACCTGTATGTGTGTTTTCAGGCACAACTAGATTATGACTTAATTTTAGAATTTAAAATGTTTCCCTAAAGTAGTGGTAAGTTTGCCCCTTTTATCAAAGCAGAAGTGATAACAAATGAGACTTTGCTGCCTGCCAGCCTGGCTGCACTCTAGGAATAACTCCCCCCTCTGCTCTCCTGGTTCTGCWTATTCTCACAGGTATGTTAGTCCAGGGGGAAAAAGAGATTTTCTTAAGAGCTACTTAGGCAATGTTCACATACATTTTGGAGACTGCAAAGARGCCAGGCTACACTCTAGGTCATTATGCTTTCTAAAACATCCTTGGGTCATAAGATCAAGACAAAGAGCATAAGTTGCACAAAAAGCAAGGCTTGTGTCATCTATGGGACAGACCACCTTTTTCTTTCTAAAATATTTATCATTAGAATGATCCCCTTCTACTGTAGGTCTCTTTCTGCCAATAACAGTGAATTATACTTTCTCAGTTGGTGCCCAAGTAAAGCACTTAGATCTGTCAGATTTCAGGGGACCAATGGGAGTCATTATGTTTGTTTAAACTGAAGCAAAAAATCCTCCAAAATAAACCTACAAGACAGAATGTTCTTAAGAGATKAAGGGTTGCCTTAATATCCTTAATTATAAAGGATATTAGCAAGAACAGGGGAAATACTCACTTGGAACCACACTTGTCATGATGGGTTTCAGTGCATAAAATGTTTTTTAGAAGATGCAGCTAAAATCCACAATGTTCAACTTTGATATTATTTAATGACTTGGAAACTGATTTTGCCTGTGGTGAAAACTGCTTTTTGATAAAAACAGGTTGGTAATGACATGGTCTGACTGGCCAGATGTCTACAAATTTGTCCYAAAGGGTCCTATTTTCATGTGTCCTCCATCATTTTGGCACTTGTTTCCATCTGACTGTTATGTCTAGACTTATATAAAATAAGTCTACTATATACCGAGGTATTTACGCCACAACTTGTATGATGAGGAACTTTGAAACATCTTTTCAAAGTTTCTAAGTCTTGAACTCCAGATTTTAATTATATTGACTTTCAGCTGAGATTTCTTCTATAATAAATTTGTTGCAATAAGAAATGYGATCTTCAAAGGGAAAAAGGGCAGGGGGAACCCTGCTTCTGCTTAGATAAAACCGTGCTTTTCATGGCTAAAAAATTGTTCTATGGYTCCCCTGCTTGTCAGATGGGACTGATAAGTTAAGGTCCAGTAGAACTGGAGATACTTATTTTCTCAAAATGTAATGAAATGCTTTTAACTCTAAAGCCTAATGGAAAGATAGATAGGAGTAATGATTGTGCCAGCCACATGTCCTGGAGTGCTTTAATCTTTCTGCAGCTCAGCTTCTAATTTGAGAATGCTTAAGCAGTTTTAATTCGTAATGTATATATAAAAAAAAAAAAATCCTAATGCTCATTTCTTTTTACTGGGAGCAATAAATCCATGTGAGTTAGGTATTTCCAGGTATTAAAAGAAGTTGGGTAAGAAGAACAAGTACTTGGAAAGTAAAAAATTTGAAGTGTTGCCAGGGAAACTTGTGGGAGGTGACTGGATTGCAAACTTGAGCGTTAATACTCTTCTTGTCCTATACTCTTTTGCCAAATAAGCAGCCTTCCTTGATGAGCCTTCCTTATTAGAAGTTGCTGACTTATCTAAAATAAGATTCTGCTTTGAATATCGGATATGTTAAAAAGTAAGTCAGTTTCTTTGCTTTGTTATGACTTGAAACACACACTGCTAGACCTAAAAAAAAAAAAAAAAACCCTTGAGCAGGAAACTAAGTATGTCTGCATTGGTATGTAAATGTATTCCTTTCATAATTTTTCTTTTTGAGCAGTAATATGAAGGTCATCTCTGTATATATGGATGCAGTTCTGTTTTAGTACCGTACTCAGTGTGCRGTTTCTTATAATAACTGTGAAACCATGCTGCCGTGAAAACACGGACAAAGCAGTGCAGTACAGGAGTATGTGTCTGGATTTTTTTAACTGCCCAATGACCTAAAAGAGATATCTTTTATAAAAAAAAAAAAAAAAAGAATGTGGAGTTGTTAGTTGGTTCTTTTTAGAAATTATGTGCAATGTCTACATTAGAAAAGAAACTTTTTCTAGGTACTCTGGGTTTTTGGAACATATCTTCTTTGCATATGTAGTAATAAGCCTCACTGAACATGAAGGTTCATTTTGTGAGTTCGACTTACATTCCCTTCCTTGTGAAAATCAAACCAAAGATTGTGGCTGTCAAATTTGGTAAGATACTCAAGAATGTGTTCTCACCTGAAGTTGATAAGACTGCCCTGAGCCTGAATTTTGATGTAATTAGTTTCCAGATACACAGCTGCATATTGACTATTTATTGGATATTTTTAAAAAGATTATTAGTGACCATAGACTTTTTCTGAGGAGACGGCTAACTTTATTCAAAATGATATAAAACAAGGCCCGTAAGGGTGGGCTGATGGATCCATTAATCTGAAGTTTGTTAGAAGAGTTTGACTTTSTTTTTTTTYYTTTTTTTTTCTTTTCCTCCCATTTAATCCAAGGAATTTCCTGGGATTACTCCTTAGGAATTCAGTTTAGGGCAGCAAGGGGGCTTGCTGTGGCCTCAGTCACATTATTTCTTGTACAAAAACAGGACTGTCTGTTTTATGGAAACACACAGTAGGGGTCTATTCTGTTGAAACAAATAATGTATTATCTAGAAACCTGAGCATCTTTCTGATTATAATGTATTGTGACTTCTATTATCCTCAACTTGGGAGAAAATTATGTGCTGAGACTAGCAATTTCTGAGTTTTCATGTTTTAAACATTGTAGTGCACAACGGAAAAGCCAGCTTGGTGAGTTAATACATTCCCTGAAGCACARTAGCCTCTGTCTTTAATTTCAGTGCCTTTTGATATCTCACTTTGCTACAAAGGTATTTATAAGTGCACACTAGCTGGCTAGGAAGTCTTTTTCTAGGACTTTATTTGGGAAATAATAGAGCTGAATCTCGTGTCTTTGTTCTCCCTACTGCATTCATGGCATTCCTCTCTAAACTTGAAATTCATTTTGTTTAGAAACTGAAACACTAGAGCTAACAAGAATCAGTTGAGCTAATGCTAAGTAGGGCCTCAATTTCCTTCAGTGTTATTACTCCTGTTCACTTGAAATTGCTCATGGGCTTTAAACACAGTGATTGTGGTAAACCAAAACCAGGTAAGAGATGCAAGATTTTTTTGAAACTTAACATTTACTGTTGTGATGTTTCTAGTGCCTTTTTTGACTGTGCATATCTATTCGTTCTCTAAAGTAATACACTATAACATTAGCTCCTTTGGTGACTAATTTTTTTCTTTCCAAAGTCCATCTATTTATGCCCATGCTTTTAACTTCTGAACAACTGCAGAGGACACAAAGGACTCCTCATGAGAAAGGAGTTAGCCATTAATGTATTTTTTTCCTCAAAAATAAGAGATCAGAATAGTCTGAAGATTCTTTCTGAAAATGCTCTCTATAACAGCTTTGTTCATTCCTGTGTTCTGACAAGCAAAAAAAAAAAAAACCTCCCTAGAAACAGGTATAGACTTAATTATAAACAGCTTTTGCCTTTGCTTTAACCCCCTGTACAATAGCAGTGCAGTGGTTGCACAAGACAAATGAGACCTTTTATAAGATGATTGAGCTCTGTGGATCTATCACCTTAAATATTAATTGCRATTTTCTTCTTTTAAAGTCTAGGGATTCTATCAAGTTGGATGACCTGAAGGCAGAGGTATCACCACGAATTTCAGCGGAAGATTTGATTGACTTGTGTGAGCTAACAGGACCTAGTCATTCCAAGACACCTGTAAAGAAAACAAAATCTAGCAAACCAAAGCTGCTGGTGGTGGACATTCGCAACAGTGAGGAGTATCCTTCCAAGCTAAGTGCAATCCATGCCAAATCACGCTTGTAATAGCTTTCTCCTCTTTACCTGACAACAGTGTGGTAATAGAAAGGAAAATGCTGGGAAAGGTACATGTAAAGCAGAGTAGAAAAACTGAAGTATGTTTTAGTCATGGAGAGTCCTGGTTTGTACAGAAGAGGACAAACATCGTATTTTTGCCTTCACACTTTAAGCTATGGTTCTAGTGAAATCACTTTATACCAGTAGTAAATGGGTGCTTTAATGCTGCTTTTTTATAACACCTATTATCAGCAGACCTTCCCCTGGTAACATGACCAATATTTTTGAAATGTATATGGCCTTTAGGAAAATGAAGGATTGGTAGCTCTTGTACTATGCCAGTCTCCCAGTGGAAAATTGATTCCCGTTGAGTGCTGCATTGCTCTTGTCAGGTAACATAGCTTTGGGGCTATCCTAATTTTTCCTCTAGCTTGCTCACAATCTGAAAAGGTCTAAATGTGTCTTGAGTTTATTTCTTTATCATGGTTGCTACCTACAATTAAGTATCTATCTACAGCTTAATCCTTTACTTGTTCATTTTAAAATATGTAGTGCTGAAGGTGTTGAGATGGTTCTCTTTCTCTGAAGAAGCATAATAACAAACCAAGGACTTGGTTTGGTTGTTGAAAGGAAGATGTCTTTTTACAGATGTGCTTTTTAAAGAATATGCATTTTGACCAACACACATCTCAAAGTGGTAAAAATAACAGTTTTCTTAGATGCAACTCCATATCTTATATGGCATACTATTTTGTATCATTTTAATAATTTTTAAGTGCTGCTGCTTTAGTAATAGCAAAAGTGATATGAATTGTTGCCTTTGAGAATATATATATAGATTTTGTAGATATATATCTACATATATTTTTTGTATATTGCTTTGTATATTGTTTGTAGATATATATCTACATATATAGATATATTTAGACTTCAGATTGAGGCAAGACCCTGAAATTAAAAGCTCCAAATGGTTATTGCTACTGTATGGAAACTTTGATACTGTTGAGTTAAATGATGTTTTTAATTCTATATGTATTGTTCTCTTCATTGAAATTTCAAGCTGATTACTAGAAATCTTCAAGGAGAATGCAGGAGATGAGCAGGTAATATAAAATGCCTAGACTACTGTCATTGTATTGTAGGGCTCTCATCTGCATACAGGTTTATGGCTTTATGTATCGGGTATCAAAAGCAAGATATTTGCTTAAACGTATTTATAGCTTTCCTAATRGCTTCATAATAGTTTCTACTCTGCTATTTATGCTATGCTATTAATCCTATTCTAYTTTGGGGAGTAGAATTAAAACTTTTGGCTATTCAAAAACTGTGAAATAAAGGATTTTATGGGGCAATCTCTCCTGTTACAAAATTTTCATCAAACTTGGTAGCTCTTGAGTAAGGAGATGTGCTGGAGAAGAGGAAAAAAGGCTCAAACAGTGCACTGTAGTAACCACTGCTGCTGCTTCTCTGGTTGGAGTTTATGGCTAAGTGAAACATGGTTCCATACCGAAAACTACTATTACTTCCTACCTCTGATATATTGATAAATAACAGATGAAACTTAATTTTTCTGGTGTTAGGTAGGGAATGTAATTTTTGACAAGTCAGTCTGGTACATAATAAACCCCCTGAATGAGGTGATCTGGATGTCACTTGTAGGAGAACATACTGTATATGGAAAATTAATAAACTGTCATCTTTTCTGAATATGCAGAGGACAAGTATCAAACATACTTCATGTTTCATATTAGGATGTATTTCAAAGCTAAGGCATTATTTTGTAAAGAAATTCATATTGCATGACTGAGAGCTAATGACCCCTTTTTTTCCCTAGACAGCTTTATAACAGAATTTTCTAATGAAAAGGTAATATGCTCAAAGCATTGTCTCTGGCAGTTACAACCAGGCAGATGTGTCTAAACCTTATTTCATTAAGCATGTTAACAGAAATASTGGCTGTGTTCCATTCCTATTTTGAAAGTTAAGCTAAGTACTTTATGGTGTCAAARTCTGTAGCACAAAGTCTTGCCTTTTTGTTACCATTTACTGAAAAGTTTAAGATGGTTACTTAAGATTAATGAGAATTTAAGTGACAAAATATATGGTCTGGCTCTAGTTGAATATTTTTGTTGTTAGTATAGGTAAGTAAATGTCATCTTTTGAAAAGACTTAAGCATGATCGGCTAAGTTGATTCAAAGCATTGTTTTGTCTAAACTCATTTCAGAAGTTACCATGAGGAGAATAAGAGGGATTGAGGCCTGGTATGGATTAGTGAGAGAGAAGGTGTCATAATTTCCTCCTTCAAAATAGAGTTGAGGTGACTAGAGCAAAGAAGGGTATGTGATCATTCTTGTTTTATCAAATGTTTAATTTGCCCCACTATATCATAATCCTCATAAAGCTGAAAGTGTTACTGTAATCACAGGAGAAGATTGCTAGTATTAACCTAAGTCAGTTGAATCTTGCCATCATTTAAGGCAGCTCTGTTTAATCCTAGAACCTACTAGCTTTCTACAAGAAAGGTAATAGAAAATGACTGGCTATTTGCCTTTTATTTCCCATTTCAAAGCTGTTAGTGCTTATTGTTGGGGAAGAGCAGTGTTCCATGTTCATGAACATACAGTTTACACCTAAGTAGCTTTTTTAATGTCATGACAGTTCAAATTCAGAAAAAGCTAGGTAGTCATGGTCCAACTTTTTATTGAAGAGATTTCATGCAGATTTCATATTGAATAATTGTTCATATAATCTCATTGAGTGATGCCATTATGGTTGCTGGTGCTTATCTGTTAGCTTTTTTACTGTGTGATAGCCAATATACTCTCACTGTCAGTGCAGGTCTGGTTAGCTRTGCTCGGTGCTCTTTCAACTGAGGATCCAAGTGCATCTGCGTTAGCACAGAGTTCCCATTATTTTGGGTTCACAGTGTGAGAACATGGGCTTTGTTCCTTTTGCATTAAACTCCTCTGAAACAGATGCCCTAGCTACTGGGTATTCAGTTCCTGGGAGATAGACTGGAGCAGGTCTGAAATAAAACCCCAGAGACATGTGTAGTCCTCAGCACCGAGTGTTTTATTTTACCGTTGTGCCAATGTATGTCTTTTTTAAAACAAGCAAATCTTTGACACCATTATATTAAAACAAAACAGTGTAAAGATTTGCTTGTTGAGATTTTCTTCATATGTACTGGGGTTTGTCCAAATCCTTTAGCAAAAAGACTGTGTGATATCAGGCAGCAGCAAGAGCAAACTTGTGAGAAGAAGATTGTTTTRATTTGTATGTGCTTTCTGCTGTGAATGGTGAAAAGAAAATAGTCCAAGCTTAGCAGTCTCTTTGAACTCAGACTATAGCTTTTCACATGCCCTTAACTGTCCTCCTTAAGCTTCAACCGTGGCCACATCTCGGGCAGCATCAATGTTCCGTTTGGTTCAGCATTCACTGCCGAAGGGGATCTCATCCAGTGTCCGGCCACTGCCACTCTCCARAGCTTTAAAGGAAGAGTTGTGGTGATTGTAGGAAATGTCATGAAGAATACAGCCGCTGTAAGTCTGTTGCTATATTTTGTCACTTTTTTCTTGTATATGCATCATAGGTTATCCATTATCATCTGGATTCATTACATATTTCTCTCCCAAGTGGTCAACATCTGAGAAAAGAGATCTTTACATTACTTGAACATGGCTTTTTTTCAGTACCAAAATACTTATTTGAGTGTTAGGAGAGTGATGCCAGTACTGTGCCAGCAGTACGTCTAGCCAGATCTAGTTTTTCAAAATGACAGATTTTATATTTATTCCATAACATTATGATGGAGTACATACAAGGTAGGTAGGGAAGGCAGAGATTTGTTACTAAGTTTAAAAAAAAAAAAAAGTTGGTATATCTCCTAGTAAGAAACACTACGCTACCTAATTTTATAGCAGTTTGCTTTCTAACTTGCCTCTTTGCATGAGTAAGCACTCACCTTGTTTTAAACTTCTTTTTTAATTARATTTAAGATATGCTCGTAGCTACAGTGCACCCATTGTATTTACTAGGCTTATTTACTCGAAGATAATGAACTGAAACAGTAATACTACTAAAACGGCTGTGTACAATTTAAAGATCTTCATGTGACAGCAGTCAAATATCTGCTTGATAGATGGGTAAAAGTGTTAGTTTATACATATAGGCAGTTGTAAGTAGCATGAGAAATTTCTTTCATTAACCTGTGTTTTGTTCTTGAGAAAATGAGCTTTTAATGTCATGCCTTTTAAAATCTAGCAGTGATAGTGATGGCATAAAACAGACTGGACAGCCATCTGAAATAGCTTCAGTGGGTGAGTATCTAAATTGGTACATTAGCTTTGGATAGGACCATTATAAGTATTTCAACATRAGTATTTCACATCAATATGAATAATCCAAGTAGTTCACCAAATGCTGAATGTGTAAATCCCTCATGAAAGGAACAAATGCAAAATACATGAAATGCTAAGGGTCYGTTGGGGATTATTTAATGGCCGCTTTAATTATTTGATAGGAGGGGTTCTGCAGCAGCTTTCAACAACAACTATATTTTAAATGACTAATCATCCTAATATCCTATCTTAAGATATCCTAACTTGCACAGAATGGTTAAGGTTGGAAGGGAGATCATTTAGTCCAACCTCCAYTTTCAAGCAGGAACACCTACAGCATATGGTACGGGGTCACATCCACATACRTTTTGAAAATCTCTAAAGGAGATTCCACAACCTCTGTGGYCAGCCTGTTCCAGGGCWGTGACACCTTCACAGGAAAAGCTCTTCCTCACATGGAGATAGAACTTAGCTTTCACTAGTGTCCTGGGACTGGGAACAGAGAAAAGGAAATGTCTTGGTATTCACTAATGAGGGTCTTTACAACTGTAATGATTTTATGATTCTATAAAAGGCATTCAAAATCAAGTCCAACACTGACCCCATGACCATCATAGCTCTTAAACCATGTCCCTAAGTGCCTCATCTACACGTTTGTCAAGCACTATCCTTGATGGTGACTCCTCCACTTGTATGCAAAGGGTTGGGGTGGGCACTATGTGAACAAGTTGGATGGCTCCTACATGCAAAGAGCAGGCGGCTGCCCTGTGCAAAAGCACAAGGTGGATACTGTGGGCAAAGGGCAGAGGGGGCGACTGTGGACAAAGCTTGGGTGGTTCCTCTGTGCAAAGGAGGGGAGAGTGTGCTGTGTGCAACAAGGGGCATGGGTCCTTATGCCAAGGGTAGGTGGCTGCTGAGTGCACACGGGCAGGGCCCAAAGACGGCATCACTGCTGTGTGCAGAGGACTGGGGCAAATGCCGTGTGCCAAGGGCGGGGTGGGGATGTGTGCCAAGGTTGAGGGGCTGCTGTGTGTGAACAGCCAGCATCTTTGCTGTGTGCAAAGCAGAGGTGCAAGCGCAGAGTGCGTAGGGTGAGATGGGTCTCTGCAAAGGCTGGGTGGCTGCCACATGCAAAGGGATGGGGTGGCCATCATGTCCAAGGATTGAGTCACTACTCTGTGAAAGAGGTGGGACAGGTGTCATGGGCAAAGGATGGGGTGGGTGCTGTGTGTAGAGGGTGGCATGTGCAAAGGCTGCTGTGTGTGTAGGGGCCGTGTGTGTACCATGTGCAGAGAGATGGGACAGACACTGTGCAAAGGGACACAGTGTGTTCACCATGTGCAATGYTTGGGTGGCTGCCATGTGCAAAGTAGCAGGGTGGGACCATGTGCAAAGGGAAGGATGGGGCTATGTGTAAAGGACCAGGATAGCGCCGTGCACAAAAGGTGCGATAGGGCTGTGCATCAAGGTTGGGTTGCTGTGGTGTCAAGGTTGGTGGGTAGCTGGTGCCAAGCAGTGTGGTGTGGGTACTGTGTGCAAAGGGGCAGGGTGGGTACTGTGTGCAAGGGAGCAGAGTGGGCACTGTGTGCGAAGGGCTRGGGCAAGTGTTGTGTAGAAAGGGTGGGTAGGGGCTGTATGCAAGGGGTGGGTGGCTGCTGTGTGTGAAGTGTGGGATGGGGCTGTGTGCCTGGGTTGGGTGGGCACCCTGTGCTAGGGGGTGGGTTGGGGCCATGCACAAGGGCCCGGGCAGGTGTATGCAAACAGGGGCAGGGCTCTGTGCAGAGAGTGGGGTGCTGCTGTGTGCCAAGGGCAGGGGTGCACTGCGCAGAGAGGAGGGGTCTGTGTCCTGCGCGCCCCCTGTGGAGGGGTGTCACCCACACTGGGGTGGGATGGGGCCGTGTGCAACGGGCAGGGCAAAGGCAGGGCAAAGGCACGTGCGAAGATGGGGGTGCCGTGTGCAAAGATGGGGGTGCCGTGCGCAAAGAGGTGGGGAYGGGGCCATGCCCAAAGGGGTGGGGAGGGTAACCTGTGCAATGAGTGCGTGGCTGCTGTGTGCAAAGGTGGGGTCGTCGCCATGTGCAAACGGGCCGTGATGGGCTCGGACAGATGCTGTGCGAAGGGCGAGGCCCTGTGTGTAAAAGCCGGTGCCGTGTGCAGTGTGGGGTGGGTGCCGTGTGCCGTGGGGTGGGTGCCGTGTGCCGTGGGGTGGGTGCCCTCTGCAAAGGAGTTGGGTTGCTGCCGGGTGCCAAGGGTGGGGGCTGTGTGCAAAGGGGTCACGTGCCGTGTGCACGCTCGCACGTGTGCACGCACCTGCACGTGTGCACACGCAGCGTGGGGCCCTGCGGCGTGCACGTGTCCCCCTCGCGTGCCTGTGCGTCTCCCTGCACGCTGCCCAGCGTGCGTGTCACCGTTGCAGAAGAGGCCCTAGATCTGCTCCATGCTGCTGGCACCCATGGTCCACCCAAGGGCGTGCAGCTGTCGTGGCGTCCGTCCTATCGACAAATAATTTTCCAGGCAATTTCTTAGATCAGTGAGAAAAGTTCCGTCTGCAACAGAAGAGTAATACATCTTTTGCGTGTAAAATTGAAGAAAGAAGCAAACTAAAGCAGGTATCTGATGGAAGGGAAGGGTAGAGACTTTACACTATGGACTTTGGGATACATTATAAACAAGAACAGGGTTTCTCGCAYAGTGCCAGGACGCTGCTTCTGCAAACCGAAATTTGCCTTAGCCTTTACTGGCATCTTACAAAGTAAGTGCAACAGCAGTTAACTTAAAGCTAATTTTAGTTTGACTAAATAGAAATGTCTGTACTTGTTGGACTAAATCCAAAATTTCATAGCTCAAAGTTTGACTAAATAAATATTCTTAAACTTCATTAAGTAATCTAGTTAAATGCCAAAGATGCAAGATAGAATGTATGGAAACAAAAACTTTTTAGTGCGAAAAGATGTTATTAGATGGTCAATTTAAAATATATTGTTTCTAAAAAGAGATATTTTTATCTGAAAAGGCATTAGCGACAAGTTCTTACCCCTTTCATAAAGGAGAACTTGAAGTGTTGGCTGATATCTACTCAAAAAAAATACAGGTGGTTCCTTTAAATCTTCGGTTTTATGTGGGGCAGAGAGGGGGAAGTGTGAAAACTGCTATTGCATTTTGTGTGGCTAGTTGGGTTTCACATTGGTAGCCATCATTTTTAAAAAAAAAAAAAAAAGCTAGGGAGGCAAGCAGGTTTTTAACAAGGGTTTTTTTTTTTTTGCCTGCCTCTTCGTGCTTTAAATTGGAAAGAAAATACAATCTAGAGCTTCGTAAATAAGGAGGGGAGGGGGAAAAAAGAGTCTTCTTTCAGCAGGAGGATAGAGAAGCCAGCAGTGCTGCAGGCTTGTGTTGCGCTGGCTCTGAGCGAGTGTTTTCTTAGGACAGAATCTAAACATGTTGTTTGTTCGCATCACGAAAAAGTAAGAAACAGTCACATAAAAAGCATTATGTGGTATTAATCTGTCAGATTCTATTCTGATCTTTAAGTTTGGGCATGTGTAGCTCRGATCTTGGTTTGCTGGGGTTTTTTTTGCTTTTTTGTTTTGAGGGTGATATTTTTTCATTATTTTCTAATCAACTACTTTTCATTGCAGCTTTTCATCTGTATTTTTGTCTGCAATTTTGACTGAAATTAGAACAAGAGAAATAGCTGATATTAAGTCACATCAGCAGTTTGGTTTTGATATAGATGCATTTGACTGTGGSTTGGATGTAACCTATTTTTTCACTTTCTTTGCTTATTTACTCTATACGTCATTTTATTTTCAGTTAAATGCTATAGTAGATTTAAATTACACAGGACATTTTAACATGTCTGGTAATTAGAAACTTGCTTCTAATATTTCTTATCTTGAGTAAGCACTGTTACTTTGGGAATGTCACAGTTTTAGTTTGGTAAGAAGGTTCATGAACTGAAAGTCAAAACTTAAGACACCCTTGCTGCCATAAATTGCTATGTGCCATCTTGTGATGTTGCTTTTTTTATTTTAATCTAGATGAGATATTATTGCCATATGAAATACTGCTGCCATAACGCAGTATTCCTTTTATGCAAGTCACTCCTGAGGTAGTCATTCTGTCTYGGTCACAAAACAGCTAGTATGTAAAATATATAAATTATTTCCAAAACAATCAGGATTTTCCATGACATCTTTTTGACCCTTTTCAAGTCAACCAGGATAAGGCAAGTTCAGCTTTTTTTTGTGTGTGTGCATGTAACACGTTGCTAGCCTGAAAAAAATTTTCTGTATTGAAAGTAACATTTTTCCTAAGTGTGGATGCTCATCCTTTGATGCAGTTTGGTTTTGCTAGAAATGTGTGATAAAGAAAGAAGAAATGGCAAATGTGTATTTTCATACTGTCTGGCTGTTACCAAAGATTGTTCTGCTGTGTTGTGCTTGGTTTTGTTTTTTGTGCACTTTAGCAGTGAAAGCAAAGTAGAAATACTGTTAAATCTGAAGAACATAAACTGAAGTCATTTTGTAAAAACATAGAAATTTTACACTGTAGGTAGGATACATCTTCAAGCTAATGTTTAGATAATGCATAAATCCATGTTCTACTAGTCTKGTCCCTAATTTTGACTCGTTATCAAGATATGTTTAGATCATGATCCTTACCGTATGAAGAGTGAGATTTTTAGGGCACATAGGTCAGAGTCTCCTGTTCCTATTCAATTTGTCTGACTTTGTTGCTAGATTCAGTAGACATTTAAAAAAAGAGAAGATGGTTGCTGCATGTTAGTGTTGGTTTCTAGTTAAAAACTTGTCTTAAGTGGATAGAGATGAAGTTTTAGCTGAAAAATCAAGTTGTGCATAAAATGCTGAACGGCAGATGCGCTCATGTTTCTAAAGGAATGTGTGAAGCTAGAGAGACRAGTAGAAAATAGGCAACCAGTTTCTGCAGGTGCTCCTGTTTTTAGCATCTACATATCTGTCTAAGAGTAGCTTTGCAGGATTTAAGTGCCTGCCTTTCACTTGGTTTTTGAAAAGTATTTCATTTGTTTAATACAAGAAGTCTTAAATTACCTTTGTTTTTACAGGGTACATCGTGATGTACAGAAACTTTTTGAAAAAAAAAGTCATTTTTCATTTCTGCTGAGCTGTGAACAGTGTTGAGTAGAGTCCAAAGCACAGCGCTTTCATTAGTCACAGGTGGAGACAGCTGTAAAGTGACAGATAGGCATAWTTTAAGTAGAAAAGTGTGGCAGGAATATTTCAGTAGGAATATATACTTTGTAGTCCATAGTATGCAGAGCTGAGCACTGGTTGTGTCTTTGTTGCTGCAGTATATGCTGTGTGCTTATGGGCTGTGATTGAGATGAGAGGTAGTCGGTCCATTCTGGTGATAACAGAGTGCTTGCAGCAGCTCTGCTTTGGAGGGCTTCTGTAAAGGCATGACATTTAGGTCCGTCTTGCAAACTGACCTCTCTATGTGCAGCAACTTAAGTGTTCCTGTTGTAATTATTGGAGAGGTGCCTTGTGGTCCTTTGATTCCTTCCCTGACTGACTCCAAATAATGGAGGATGAGATGATGAAACTCACTTTTGGTCTTAGGCGAGTACCTGGAACAGACATGACAATCAGAATGTTCTGACAAGCTCAGTTGTGACTTTAATATCTTTTATGCTATCGTAGGTAATAAGAATATAATATATACTATATAGGTAATAAGAATATAATATATAAGTATTGTAGGTAATAAGAATATAATAAATCTAGGTAATAGGAATGTAACTCACAAAAAAGTATTAGATACGGAGGGAGGCCCTGGTGTTCTTAACTTAGTAATTTGGTGGTTTTTGCACACTTGATTATTTGTATATCATACTACTTGGAGTTCGGGAAAAGTATCACAAAACGTTTTAAAGAGTCAAGAAGAGAAGTATGGATGTCTTAAAACTTTCCTTTTAGGCTATTTGGAACCATTTGCCTGCTTTACAACTGGTAGTAATTTGCYAATGTACAAAGCAATGATCCGGTATTCTGAAGTGGCCGTGCAGCTTTTATTATGTCTATTGGAAATTTTCAGACAAAAGAGTTGTGGTTTCTTTCTGACTCACCCATTTTAGTGACTTCCTCTTTGGGATATTATAGTCAGCATTTAGAAAAGTTTGAGATGTGATATACAAAATACCATTTCTTTTTAGTCCTCATCAGTTCAGCAGTTGTTCACAAATCTGAATGGTAAGTTCAGTGCTAAGTTTGTAYGTGGAGACGTGACTCCTATGTTTGGTTTATGAGATGAATGGGGAGAAAGGCTTTAAAAGGATTGTCATGGTCATGTGTGCTGTGAGCAGATGAAGACAACAGAGAAGGCAGGTGAGTACAGGCAGTAGAGTCCAAATTCAGGTCTGTTGTCTGTGAGATAAAGTCATGTCAGGCTCTTTCAACAGGTGGTAAATGAATGTGCTATCAGACTGTGATGCTTGTATGTTTGGGAACCTGCAGAAAACAGTTGTGAATTAGATTATCCCTGAGATAAAGAACTGCTGCTTTCTACTGTTGTAGATGGGCTCCAGTGAGTAGTCCAAGATCAAAGAATCATGTTGATATGAGGTAGCATGAAGTAAAAACCTATTAAAACAGAGATAATGTTTAGAGTTACCACTGTGGCACTTTGATGGCAAACATTCATTCCACTTGTTAAAATGTACAGGCCTGGGTTTCTGTATTGATCTAGATTGTTCTGGAGACTCTTAAGTCTTTTTGTTTAATTTGTTTTTCTCTACAACAAGAAGTTATTTTGATTTAAGAACTCTATATGCAACCTGCTAATGATGTATCTTTTCCAGTTTTCAGCTCATCTTGTGAAAAACAAATACCCACGAGTCTGCATCTTAGATGGAGGAATAAACAAGATCAAGCCAACTGGTCTCCTCACTGTTCCTTCTCCACAAATATAAGCAACTGTAAAGGATCAGGACAGTGTACCAAAACAGGGACTTTTTTTCAGTACAACATAAAGATATCTTGAAACCCAAGGGCTCTGCTGTACAGACTGCTCATCAGTGTCTTTCCCTRTAGATCTAGAGCAAGGAGTTCTGTGTTCATTCTTTGATACAGAGTTTCAGTTGGAACAAATGGAAATTACCAATCTTCACATCTGAGAAACTTATTTCAGCGATGAAGTGTGCAAGCTTGGACACACGAAGTCASAATAACTCAACTGATGCTAATGTAGAAATATTTCCACAGAACACACTGGCACTTGATGGCTCTGAAGTGCATGATGCAGATTATTTTTTCCGAGTAGTTCATGATGAATATTGAAATTACCCAGCTAAAACTATGTCCTGTGTCTCAAATAAGGGAAACGTGCATTCTGTAGTATTTTAAGGAGTAATTGTTGTATCATGTGATGCGCTTTGGTTTGGAGAAAGCATTTTTTTGGTCTGGATTAGAAATAAAGATGTGTCCTAGATTAAAAACCATTGTAAGAGCTACTTCTGGGTATCCAAGCAGTATCCTCTGCTGGAGAAGAGGTCTATCTAGTGTGAGTTTAACATCCTGAATAATGTCAATAATTTCTGAAACCATAAGCTGTACCATAGACCTTCATAACACTTTGGTTTACAATGAAAGATTAGATATATCAGTTAATGATGAGTTAACTAATCATTAKTTTTTTCTAACTTTTCTCTCTGTGTTAGAAGCTCACATTTTTATAAGAAACGATACAGTTTAATTTTCATATCAAAACAATCTAGAGTAGTTGCTTCTGTTGGAGTATGCTCTGTATTAGGAGGCAGAGATTTGTTACACTCTTCTTTCTGCCAGTGGTATTGATTTTTGAATGATTAAATTTTGCATGTCCTAAACCTGAAAAACTTGGGAAAAAAAAAAAAACTGAAAAAGATCAGGACAGCAATGCAACTATATTCAGCCATGTAGATGAGAGTGCTGTAGTTAAGTAAAAGCAGGTTCTGCAGAGAGCCTAATGTGACTGTCACATAGAAGATGTGGAAATTATTTTGCATTGAAGAGCCAAGAGCATTGAAATTACAAAAGAAACAGGAACTGGGATCTCTCTGCTGCCAAGGAGCTAAGAGTAAACCTGATAGGGACAAATAACACCTTTCAAGTAGAAAAACAGCTAATTTTGCCAAATGAGAATTCTAGGAAGACCTTGCTAGCATGCCAAATCCATCATTCATTTTTTACAAGGGCTAGGAAAAGCATCTATGTCTTCATGAATGTCACTTGAAAATAGTACCTCTAATYCAAAGGTTGCGTTGTCAGAATACAAGACTGACTGTATCTGTTGAAATTAAATGTCCTGATGGGAATTCAGAAGAATTTACTTGTCAGAGGTGCAGAAGAAACTTGAGAGATTTCTCTTTCTAGGTTTTTAAAGTTAAGAAAACACTGGTGTCAAACACTTGTATGAGGCTTAATAGTCTCTGATATGTGGGATATATAAACAGTGTTAAAGCAATAATAAAGTGGTATTAGTGATGATCTGAACACCTGGCCACAGTTGCCTAGTAGTTGGCCATCTGAGTTTGGCAATGTGCTTTTTATTCAAGCCTAGAAGGAGGCCAGAAGCTTTTGTTATAAATCATCTATTTTCTAGCACAATGTGATAATCTGCAGGGAGTTTTAGTGGGTTTGATAATCCTATAGGGAAACCATRGCAAAGAAAGAAGAGACTGTGGAGGAAGGAGGGAAGGACACCTTGTTTTCTCAACTGTGATCTGATGAAAGTGTGAAACTGCAGTGCTGTATAAATGTGGTGATTTCTGTGGGCTTTCCTGTCCTGCTAAGGGAGAGGAGCAGTGGGGAAACAAGCTTRCTGATGATTTAGAATTATCCATGATGTTCCAACTTTTACCTAACTATGCAGAAAATGAGAAGGATTTGGGGTGTTCATTGGCAGTGATTCATTGGGAATGAATGCACATGGGACCTTAGAGATCAGTGTCTTTAATCATGCTTGACAGTGAAATCATTGATAAAGAAAGCATCATCTCAGTTGCTTATTGGCAACCAGGAAGGCACGTGGGTTCCTGGTGGTTGTAATGAAAGAAATGGACAAAACAAGTTACTATGCCGTCATGGAAATAACCTGTACAGTACATTTTGGTTGCATCAGAGACCTCTATTAGTATTAAGAAAAGGTGCACAGGATTAGAATGAATCCAAAACTGAGTCCATATGAGAAGATACTGCATGGACTAGAACTCTTCAGCTTGGCAAAAGCAGCAACTAAAACAAAGCAATAGAGATCTCTCTAATCATGAGCAGCTGCAAAAGGAGAAGTAGGGCRATATTTGTTTTTTCTCGCAGTACAAGAAGCGAGAAAATATTAATATTGCCACATAAAGATTTAGCACCAATACTAGAAATTCCTTTTTCGCTGAAGTGCATCCTTAAAGTGTTATTATAGGAGGCCAGAAGTGACTATTAATCAGTGTTCAAAAGAGTTTTCAGCTTGAAGTACATGATGTGTTTTCTAAGGGAGTTTGGGAGAATGCAGCAGAGAAGGATCTCACTTCACTTCAACTATCCTCTCAAATATCTGCCTTTTGTAAGTAGTTGTTGGGCTGTTCCCAGCGCAGCAGTGGTGGTAATGTTACATATTTAATCCCAGCTCAGTGTTTTTTCTGCTTTGCACAGGTGCAGACCGGCCTGTAAGCACAGTGTTTGGAATGCATTTGAGAAAACAGGATTTTATGTGTACCCAGCTAAGCGGTCCTTTAATACTAAAGGGTAGGAGGTTTTCTTTATGCTTTCTAGATATGTTAATTTTTTCAACGGTTTCAAAGATTTTTTTGACTTATGTRACTTTTTAAAGTATATAAACATTGAGTGTCTAGATACCAACTCTATTGCAGTTTGGTTCTGTCATTTATCGGAGCAAAATTTAATGCCTCTAATTTGTGTATGGATTTTTTTAATAGAAGACTTACGACTCTTATTTAGTAAGAGCTTATATTAAGTGTTTTTTAAAATATATTTTTCAGGAGAAATCATGAGATAATATATATAAAAGGAAGAAATGCAAAGAATTACCAAATAACATCAATTTTTCCATGTAAGTACACAAATATTTTAACATGCTCTTRCCTTCATAGATAGTTTTGTAGCTAACAGTGGGGTCTGACTACAGGTTCCCAAAGTAGTAGTACTTASTGTTTCAGTTAACATTTTTGATGCAATACTTATTAATACTGCTGTGCCTTGACTCAGTTATGCAGGACAAGCACTTGATCAGAAAAGTAGATTTTAATATTCTCTTCCTCTAAACTTCCCTTTAGAGCAAGTTCTTGCATTTTGTGGTAACTTGTTGCAGAATATATTTTGGTTTTGTGTTTGTCCAGTTTCAGAAAAGAGCATCTGATCTAGATGCTGTGCTATTCTACCACTCTGGCATTGCTCTGCTGCCACAAGCAGTCTTGTCTGTTTTCGTAAGGCTCTTGAAATCCCCTCTTTTGAAGCTCAGCTTTTGCCTAATGCATACTTTCCTAGCATGATTGTTCATGTAGTTATACCATGCCCATTTGGGATTTTGGACATAATAGGCTACCATAAAGATAAGCTGGAAAAAACAATACCAGTATTCCATGTTCATCCCTGCTGCTGCCAGCAGAAAAATGTCCCAAACAAGCGTTTCCTGCTGTTTGACCTGGCAAATGCAACCTCTCCCAATCCACTTTTCCCTCCTATTTTAAAAACCACCATATCTGCCTCACTAGCCTGTGCCTGTAGGATCTTGCAATTACAGCCAGATTCCCCAATGGATACCCAGATGGACATCCAAGAAGAACAGAGCACAGGTTTTAGACCCTCTTTTGTCCGTATTGCTTCTGTTGATCCTTGCAGACCATTGTATAGCTGCTGTTCAACTAGAATATCCTTAGACCAAATACACTCCTCTGACATTTTTTTTATTATGCTTTGCTTCTGAGGTTTTATCTTGTGCAAGCAGATGCTTGTCCTATTTGGCCTGTTTTTCAAGTGATCACTATTTGTCCTTATTTTAGAAGCCTCTTCTAGCCCAAGGCTCTGGAAGGAACCTTCTTCCTGTACTCACCTATATCTTTGATCTTGGAGAGTTTAGTTTAGCTTGTTTTACTGCCATACAGTTAGTAAACAGCTTTCCTTAATAAGGCTGTCAGTAGAGAAACTCGGGTCTTTTTGGAAGATCCTCTCAAATACGATAGCTAGAAGGGATTGAAATACTAAAAATCTGCTTTTGATAGTATTTGTAGTAGACATGTATCACCTAATATTTATGCTATCCATGAATCTGAATGTCTTGTGAAAATAACTCCTYTTGCCATTTTTGCAGAGAAAAATTGCCTTGTCCAAAGTTGGAGTAACTTGTCAAGGGAAAACTAGAATTAGAGCCCAGTGCTTTTGTAATTTATCTCTGTTCATTTGTTCAGACTTCTCGCTTTTAAAGTGCCTTGGGCCTCTTGGTACTCCCTATGTGTATAGATTTTATGTACACTTAAAGTCCCTTCTCAGAGTTACAGTGTTTGCCCAGGCTTATTCTGTCTCTTTGACCCTGTGCAATACTGCTTTTGTTGTGTATTTTACAGGCCCACCCACCCTCTGGGATTTAATTATAATTGTCAAAGGCCTTCCTTCTGCTCTCTGCTTGTCCTGGGAACATGTGTTGGGTCAGCTTGCTTAGCAGAGTTTTTTTTAATGCTCCCCCTGTCTCCTCCTGGAAGCTGCTTGTTCATTATTAGCAGATGCCCAAAGCCACTGACATTAGGACCTAATACCGTGCTGAAATGAGATGCTGCCATGCAGGGTAGTGGTAGGAGAGAAGTMGAAAATTTCTCTCAGTGCCTCCCTTGGAAAGGTAGCTTTCTCATAATGAATCACTGAGAAGTCTTCATGATGATGGATGGGGACTAAGGGGAATGGCAGGAGAGAGCTGAAGTCAACAGGGAGTTACTGTCTAATTACTCTTCCTTGACAAGGTGGCATAACTGACACTTAGAGCTATTCTTCAAACTGCTGCCTCTTGCTTGCTGCTTGTTACAGGGGGGCCAGCCTCCCTCGTGGACTGTGACTGCTCTTGAGTTATCGCATCCTGAGCCAGTGGCATGAACTGTCACCTTTTGTTGTGGCAGTGACAAGGGGGTGGGTGTGTGTGTGTGTGTGTAGTACAAGAAAAAATCAGGGAGTGTGTAGCCTACTGTGTGGGCTGCACAGAGACTTTCTGCAATGGACAGTCATTGCTCAAATTAGATGTTAGCAAGTTATCTAAACATGTGGATGCTAGAARTCTATTATATAAAGTTTTAGGTTTTCCTGCCTTTGGTAGTCCTATRGAAAACAAAACCCTTTCTTCTCTTTCCATTTTATTCAAGCTGCTTCTTGTTCTCCCTCATCTCTTTTCTATGATACCTGCTCTGGTGCCTTCTGGGGTATCACAAATCTGGGTGAATCCTGTTAGGTTTGCAGTAGGACAGACCTCAGGCACTCAGCACACCTGCTCAGAATTTAACATAACAACTTGTTAACATATTAACAACAATTTAACATAACACTTGACCTGCCCCAGCCTGTCATTTCACTCATTTACTCCCTTGTTCCTCTACATAAGGTGTTAGTGCCATCTCCACATGTATCTATTCACAACACGGGTTGTTCTGTCACGTAGCCTCACCCGTTTGTGGTATATCATATCTCCCAAAGTTAGTACAGTTTTGGACTCTTGTGACTTCATGCAAAAACATACTAGGGTTCTGTCTGTGCTGCTCGATATGAACCTAGTTAGGTGAAGGTTACTTCTTGCAAGGGGAACGGCTTTGCAGCACTCAGCCAGCTTTCAGAGGTCTTCCTTTATTAACACAAGGAACTTAAAAAATAAAAATAAAAAAAAAATCTTCCCCTTGTGTTAAATACTTAAATGAGACTCCTGAAAATATGGCTTTCACACAAGGTGCTGAACACTTAAAAACCTGGACTGGAGCTTGGAAAATCTGTCCTCATAAAGGTCAGTATTTACATGCAGCCTTTTTGTAAATGGCTTCAGTGGGAAGTGTTGGCAGAGTCCTTCCCATATTAATTGTTAACCTGTTGTCAAGTGTTCTGCAGACCACCCGTTCTGCCTGTGCAGTAGAACAAGGGTGAGTCWTTGCTTGCTGAGATTTGTCCTTACTGATTTCATTTAGCTGATCAAAGAAAAAAAGAAAAGAAAGGAAAAAGAAACCACCTACTGCATCTGTCTTTCTCTTGAGTTCTGAGGCAGGTTACAAAATTGCCTTTGTTGCCCCTATTTCAGTTTTTATTTTCAATAGGCTACTTAATGAGAAAGCTTAACAAGTTCCAAGTATTAGTGGATATGAAGTTTGCTTTCCTTCATTGTTTTCCTGATTGAGCAAAATATTTATGCAGCACCTTCAGGTTGGCAGTAATGTCATGACTCCTTGCTTCAGGTTGGGCGTAGGCCTAAATACCTGAAATATTTTATGCTGATCTGTCTACAGACAGTTAGCAGAGACGAACAAAAAAGTAGGCTTTGGCTTAATCCACTTCATAGCCTGAAGGTTCTTTGCTGTGTTGTTGAGTTGTTTTGTTGAACAAAAATTTCAAATACCTTGGATAGCCAGAGAATCTTAAGCAGACTGAGGAATAGCAGTTAGAATTATGATGTTGATAATGGCATTTTTAGGGGGGAAGAGGAAGTAGAAACGATCAAAAGTAAAACAGGGAAAGGCTGCCCACCACAGCTGTGGTRAAAGGATGTAAACAGCCTGAGGAATATACACACAGGTCCTGGGAATTCTCGTGTTCACAAAACACATCCTGCTTGTGAGCACTTGCGGTCAGAGAGAGGAGTCTTTCATGGCTGTGGCTGCTGAACTGCAGTCTGCATTTGGGCACACTTCTGTTTCAGGGGCCTGCTCTCAGGGAGGTGCTGCTTGTGCAAGGCTGTCTTGGCTGCTGGATCCAGCAGTGGGGTAGTCTTCGAGGAAAGAGAATTATCACGCTGGCCCTTGGCAAGGAGCTGTGTGCAGGCAGAGCCTTCCACGTGTGCCCAGTGTGGTTTTCATCACACAATACAGCTTGTAATTACTGATGACTTTTGGCTGCTGCTGAAAGCCGCTCCCCATCTAAAGCGCAGAAGAGTAAGAAGTCAACCTCGCCCACCTCCGGACTAATGCTGTTAGCACTGCACAGGGGAGGCAGTAAAGTCACTGCCAGAGAGGCTTACACTCCTTGATCATATGCAGCCTTCCAAAATGTAAATTCCTGAGGGATCATCATACAGTTAGCTTGTGTCTGAGTGCACGAGTATTTAATTCATTTTAAAAATTTTTCCATCCCTCTTTCCTTTTTTCTTCCTTAACACATTTCTGATGAGCTTAATTCTGACAGAGTTGGGTGGCCTTTTTTTTTCCTTTCCCCTTCCCTCCTCCAGTAATAAAGGTGGAGCATGGGAAGCAGTGGGATTTCTCATGTCTAACTAGGTTTAGTTTAGTGTTGGGCTTGCTTGCAGTCAGCAGCAATGGTTGTCCCAGCACACTTTGAAATAATCAGAGAAAGAAAAATATCTGGATCAAAATCTATTTTTATTGTAGCTTTTAAAATGAAGCATTAAGGTTAACATTATTTTGTCTTCATCAAGTTGACTAAAACCTTGAAAAGCTTATGTCAGTGGGGAAAAAAAAATAGTAAGACTTAAACACAGGGAGGATCTTTTCTTTCTGAGACCTGCCTCGTGCACTACCTCTTTCTTCATAAATGTATATAGTTCCTCTTTCCAGCCTTCCTCCCATGCCTCTTTCTCCCCAGGGACTCGAATGCTTCTGAAAGCAGAAATGGTGCTTTTAGAAGGTCTGTACAGTGTATATCCAAGAAGATAACTGTTTTTTTACATGAGTACTGGTCCAGACAGTACTGGACCATATAACAATATATCATAATATATAACAATATTACAATAACAATATAGCATATAACAATAAATCATAAATAGCAAAAATTTGAGATGACAGAACTCTTTAAAACTCTCATGCAGGAGAGAAAGGAGAGAGAGTCTAAATGTCACACTCTGTACATTTCTCCATGATTGGCCTCCCAGCGCTAGTGTCTGTTCTTGGAGACGGCAGAGTGGGCACCTGCTGACTTCTGGCACCCCACTATCCTCCAAGAGCCTGGTAAAGGATTGCRGGAGTCTCCTGTTCTGTACATTTCCTACCATGCTCAGCTGCCTGCGAGGAACAGTTACTTCCTTCATTCTTTACTGCCACTGCATCCTATAACGCAGACCAAAGACTTGTACTGTACCAAATCAACAAAGCTGAGGCTCCAGTAGGCATCATGCCCTGTGTTGCACAGTTCTAAGTTTACAAAGCCTTGCACAGTTTTAAAGAAAGGTAAAGCCTGTATTTTAATAGATCAAAACAGTATCATCAGAATGGTTTTGCACACGGGGCAAGCTGGGGAACTCAGCTGTGGAGTTGCTGGGGGATGTGGTTGAGTTGGCTCGTGCTGATAGCTCTGGGTGGCTGACACGGCGAAACACCAAAGCTGCGGGTGGGAAGTCTCGGCGCTGCTGACAGGCTGGCTCTGCAGAGCGTCTTGCGGCAGGATGTGTTTGTGCTCAGGGATGGAATTTGTGTGTATGTGGCACATGGCAGCATTTCTGTTTTGATTAAAATGAATGTGTGGGAAGGTTTTTGTACTTGCAAGCTGAGTTATTATAGTGATTTATAATGTTAGATGTGGGCATCACCTGAGCTGTAAAACTTTTCTCTGGGGAAATAAGAGATAGCAGAGTAAATTAATGCTTTCTGTATAGATTATACAGAATTATGCTCAATTAAAAGGAATGTTTTATTGTATCTTAATCCAAACAATCCAAAGTCTTCAGACCCCAATGGACCACTAGATCTTCAGGATTGAAGAATATTGGCAATGTGGATGGCAGTTACAGTCTAATAGTACTGAAAGCGTTTGGACTTCAGTTATTCAGAAGGAAAGGGCTATGGGAAAGTCTGAGTCCTACAAAGTCAAATAAAAGTGTTTGTGCTTGCTGCAGAGTAGGATTTTTTTACCTTAAAAAAAAATACGCAGATGTTCTTTTTTCAGTGTTTGGAATATTTGCAAGCAGTAGACAGGTCCCTGTGGTCTTAACTACTAACTATYGAAATCATACAGGAGCAGCTTCACCTGTGCAGGGAGCAAAGGGAGTAATGTCGAGTGTTGCTGAACAAATTTTTTGTCCAGAAACTCCTTAGCTGAGTGCATGTCTGGAATGCATCCGTCCTCCCTGTATTGTGCTAGGGTAACTATTTGTTTAAGAAGTTCTCCTTTGTTTACTGCCTTGACTGAAGCTGGTGTTTGCTTTGCAGAGAGCCACAGGTGGATACGGCCTCTCTGTGAGATCTCGGGCATAGTCATGCATGAAGGGGACACACTTTTCAGCAAGCCAACAGCTTAGATCCTCAGGATCTGTTCAGAACATGCAGAGCAGAAGTTCTTATGCCAAACAAACGTTATTTATATGCTTTTGTCTATGCAGACAATCATTTAACCCAACCAGTGAGCCATAGTACAGTTGTTTAATATCAATATTGTGAGAAATAAGCAATTTTTGCTTTGTAATAAGGAGGCATTGAAAAGCAGAATTACAGTTCAAGTAAAACTGAGTTTAATTTGGCTGGCAAGCAGGATGCAGTATTTTCTTTATAAAATGAGAGATTTCCTGTAAGAAAATGAATTACTCTGATCTGTGGAGATAGTTTCCTCTAAGAATTGTCTGTTACTCCTTTGAAATGTGTTTTGTTTTCTGCTTTGTTTTCTTTGAGAAAGGAATTATCAGAGCTGATGTTTTTGTTTTCTCTGTAGATTTTCTCTCCTTGTGAAACATTCTCAAGGGAAAAAACCTTTTTCAGTTATGGCAAGACAAGAAAAACTGCAGCTCGCTTTAAATCCTGAGAGATAAAGCAGGCACTTAAGTCATGAACTCAGGGAAGAGCTCTCTCAAAACTGGAAGAATATAYCTGCTTTACAGCATACAAACTTATAGTCAGAGGAGTGCTGACTGCACACACCACAGAGGAGTGCTGTTACCACCTGTATACAGTTAGGTTAGCAACCCTGTGCCCTGCTGACCCTGCACTGCTTTTGCCTGCTGTAGATGCAGAATAATAGTGCAAAAAGAAGAATGGAAATTAACAGGTGCTAAATCTGTTTTGACATAGATGAGCTGTGAGTTCAAGGTGGCAGGCTTGCAGGCACAATGCATTCAGAAAATAGTGACACAGTCAGAATTTGAAAGTTCACGTAGCACTTGGATATGTCACTGTCTCTGACAAATTTCAGTTGTGTAATAGTGCTGAAAACGAAAATGGCAAGTTTTCCCATAACTTTCTGGAGTTTTGTTGGTTGCATCAACTATAACTTAACAAGACTGCGGGTTAAGTAGGCTTAAATTAGTCTGTTCTAGCTTGGTAAGGTAGCCAGGCATAGCTGGACTAGATGTCCTCTTGGTGAAACTCTGCAGATGAAAGTCCGACCAAGATAAACTCACATTGTTGAATCATGTATGTGTTGATGTATGTGTTTGAGTGTGAAGGTSTCTGTCTTGAGCTAAATGGATGATTTTGGAGGATGGCTTATCTTTTGTTATAAACTTAGTTGAATAGCCAAGACCTTTTGAGGAGTGCAAAGATTAATGAATTAAACAGTTTCCACAGAGAGTTTCTACCTTTGACAAGTAAAATGTGCATAGTTACCTTTCAGCAAACTATGCCTTTGCATTTTTTCAGGGCAGATGTTCATTCCAGGCCAACCACTGTGAAAACTGATGGGTTCTTTGAAGATGAGATTAAGTATTCGAGGTGGTCCAGTATTTTGCTGGAAAAGTAATAGCAAGAACAGTAAGTACTGTTGTTGTTAATATTAAGTATATATGCATTTTTAAGGGGAAAAGAATACTTGATTCTGAGGGAAGGGAGGAAGAAATTATGAAAATGGATGTTTCTGTTTTGTTCCCTTTTCTTCCCCTCAGTCCCTGCCATCTAACCTCTCTTGGAGGAGGTTGGAGTGATAGCACTTTTTCATCTAAAGTTCAGCCCACTGCAATTTCCATATGAAGTGTTGATTTCTTTCTAGAAAGAAAGTGTCACAATTTAGGACACCTCAGGCTTACAGAAGATTGCTGCTTTTTCAAGATCAGAGGAAGGTAAGAACACTAAGTAGCTTAAGTATTTTGACAAATCCTGCTCACATTTGTAAGACTGACATTTAGGATAGATGTTCATTGTCATGCTTTCCTAGGAGTTATGTAGGAAACTTGAGGTGTTTAAGAGAGTTCCCACTAGGCCATGATGGAAATGTGTATTTACCCTTCATGTTTYCCTAGGCAGGACTCAAAATGAAACAGGTGCTGGAGGCAAAACGATTTTACTGAATGAAGAGAGATCATTTTGGGTTCTCTTTGCTTTTCAAAAGCGCTGTCCTGTTGCAGTGTCCCAGGATCTTTCCCAGCAGTTCTTTAAATGTTGTGCATCCCTAGAGCCAGGTGCCTCCTGTCCCTGCGCTTTGCGGCATCGTGCGCAGCAGCCCGAGGGTGGCACCGAGCAGCCCTGCGCAGAGCGCAGCGCGGGGCGCTCACACACGTGCTGCTGCACGCAGTGCTGTGCGTAGCAGGCGCTGCCCGCCTGTCACCGAGGAGGAGCCGCGGCGTAGGCAGGAAGAGCTGTTGGGCTGTGCAGGCTTTGCTCTCCACGATGTAGGATTAGAGTGTGTGTACATACCTCACAGATGTATTTTTAACTAGCTCCTTGGATGTTTCTTCAAACCCTCTTAAAATGCCAGAAGATGGATGCCTGTTGCATAGCAAACAGTCTGGCAGAGTGCTGAGGGTTTACACCTGTGAGGCGGCCTGAAACTCTGCCAGAGGAGCTGGGGCTCCTTGGGCAGCACTCCCGGTGCAGCGAGATTAGAGCCTGGTGCTGCGGGTCCCATGGGTCCCCTTGGGCTCTGGGCAAGCAGCCTGTGAGTGCAGGCAGAGGAGCCTCTTGTGCGCAGGCAGCGGGTGCCGCTCCGCCTGTGCGGGCAGAGGAGGGAGCGGGGCTGGCGTTGGCCTCCGCTCGAGGCGCGGGCGGTTGTCGTCTGTGCTGCCTCCCTTAGCTTGTCCAGAGCGGGCGCGGGTTGGCACCGCTCCTGTTTCCAGTAACTGAGAAAACAAATCAATGGGCCAGAAAGGTAGATAAATAATGGAAATTAACTGGAGAAACAAAATCCCTGCTCTTCCTCTTGGGATGGTGCTGCCTCGTGTTAAATAAAGTAATTTCCTTTTGCTCCATGGGATTAACCAAAAGGTGTTGCWAACTTTGTGTTCGCTTGCTGTTTTCTCCTCCAGCTGTCATTAAGCTTGTTGTTAGAGCGTGCTCTAGCGCATCACCTATTATTTCTGTAAGTTTGATGCGAAAGAAACCTGGTAAATTTGTAATTCTGAATTGCATAAGAACTGAATGGTATTACTAAGTAAAATGATGAAGTTGGAATTCTTGTGCCAGCTGATGAAGAAACAGCATAGCCCCCTTTGAATTCAAACCTTTATTGCAGCTCTGCTGTAGGTTGAGTCATGTAAATGTGTTTCCTATCTCCACTGTAACACTAGGATAGTCCTGCTCTCTCTGGAGAGGATGTTGCTGCCTCTTCCTTTGGCCCAGGCAGCAAAAAAATGGTTTCACTTATAAGACATGGAGAGAAGATTGGAAAATGTAAAAGCAGAGTCCAAAAAGAGCTAGGAGTGAAGATTTTCCACTGTGTTTGTACAGGGGTGCATTCTCTGCATGTAGGGGCAAAAGAAATAAATTGTATTTATGTGACGGATACGCTCCTTTCCCAGCGCAACCTGACCTGTACCTTACATGCAGCCCTGTTCAGTTGCAAACCACCAGCAATTTATCTAATCCTGGTAGGTGCCACCATTCTGATTTCTTCTCYCACTCAGATTCAATGTAACATTCCTGAAGGCTGCATCCCAACGGGGAGATAAGGCTAATACACTAGCCATTGGGCCTCTGAAATGAAAAAATGACTGTAAGTCAATCATCCTATAAATATGCAGACAGCCCAAGAGCCCCTTGAGCTCTCCTGACAGGGCAGCGGGCTGCACAGCAGGCTCTCCCCTTGAGCAGGGACGCCTCTCAAGGATACTCCTCGAGGATGAGAGATGTCTTTCCACAATAGATTTGTGGTAAGTGAATATAGCATGCTCTGTTTCTTTAACTTTACTTTGTAACTGTGCACAGAAACCCTTAGTCGTAAACCRTTGACCAGATCGGGACAAGGATTGGATCCAGCCGCACCCAGACTCCCCTCAGAAGGAGCCTGGAAAGCAAGGGGGGTCCAGTCTGAACCTCGTGACCCAACGGGAGGGTATCCCAAACCAAAATAGTGCATTATCTTGAGTCTCCATGCAGTAAGAAGCAGCCTTGCCATAGAACCTTGTAAAATCATTGTCCACATTAATAAATCTTATTATTATCTTTCATACGAGTGAAGTGCATTTTGTCACTCACCCTTGCYACCACTTGTTCCATGACAATTTACAAACAGAAAATGCAGTGGGCCTGAGGTTGTTTGCTGTGGAGTTTTATTTGGGTTTCTTTAGACGATTAAATCAAAGGAAAGAGATATTTTTCCAGTATTTTAATCCTTGTTTATTTTTATAAAATCTTACAATGGTAGTGGTTTGTATTTTAAATCAGTGTCCAAATGCAGAGGAGGGAACTCCCAACTATTCTAATAATATTCTGTATCAGGTCCGCAAACCTAATGCAGGTACTGTTTTACTTTTCTGTGGACTTTCCTAGTAATTTAAATAAGTAACTAAGTCACAAACTCAAATTTGTCATCTCTCCACATGAAATAGCATGATTGCTGGAATGACTCATGTTTCTGCTCTCTGGTTATTTTAACCAAGTGATGCTATCTTTTTTTCAGGTACAAAAAATATGTCACTACTATATGATTGGGCAGCAATTCTTCTATGTTTTTGCTTGTTGAAACGCTGGCAASAGGTACAAGGGTGGCTTTTTGTTTGCTTTTAGTGATCAGAAAATCCAAGTTGYAACTTAGAGGATTTGAATTCATTTCCAAAAAGTGATAGATTCCTAGTGCAGAAACTGAGGGGTGCTTCTTTGCCAGGTCATCCAGGGAAAGCAAGTAGAAGAGTAAAGATGTGTGTATATACGGTTTTGTGAGGTGTTTTATTTGGTTGGTTTTCTTGGGTTTTTTTTTTTTTTTTTCAGTGTTGCATGCTTGAAGAGTGGGACCTCTTAGTTCCTAGGCTTAAATAAATAAATCCTATTTGCTTAGTTGTTTTATCTCAAGGAACAAATTGGCCTTTGGTGCCAGAGAAAACAGTTTCTGGGTTCAGCAGGTGCTGACAGAGGCAGCAAAACTTTGTTACTGTGTGGGCAGGGTCTGGCAGATACTGCCGGGTGCCGCATTTTGCACCCAGTGTGAATCTGCTCCACAAATGGGGCCTAACCCTGGAAACGCGTGGCTGRGCAGCCCTGGCTGTGGGAGCCTGCAGAGCTGCCTCACATCAGGAGCGGCACCGCGGTCGCTGGGCGAGGTGGGGAACACGCAGCCCTAGGGGATCGGGGGGCAGACCTGGGGACTGCCAGGGGTCCAGCGCCCCGACACGGTGATGTGAGCGAGGCTCCAGGAGCTCCTTCTCTGTGGGGTTTGCCCCATGTCAGTGTGGGTGAAGCGTGCTGTGTGAAGGACTTCAGGTGTTGATAGCGCTTGTCTAATGGCATATGCGGCTTTGCAGACTTGCAGAGGAGTGTGGGTAGGAGCTAGTGCTGACAGCTTGTACCTAGGTTAAAGAAAAAAAAAGGGTTTTTTTGAAAAGCTTGTAACACAAAGCCAGGCTCGTTAGAATATATAGGGTATCAGTGTGAGGCATTTTKCATGTTTTGTGTGGGGAACAAAAAAGGAATTGTCTATTTACAGGTGCAGCAGCCTGATTTTAAATAAYGGTTGTTACTCTGAGCAATAAATCTGTTGACATTTGTTTTGAAACACTGCTTGGGATCTCTGCTCCTGGAGCACATGCGGAGCTCCTCTTTCTCCCCAGTCAGGCAAGTTTCTCCRAGCAGCAGAGGAATCATTTAAATCCATCAGGACCAAGGAGTAACTACGACCTGCTCTTGCACTGCTGATGTTGATGGAGGCGGATATGTCAGGATGGGGGCTGCTGAGCCCAGCGGTGGCCGTGACCAGCCAGCGGTGTTGCTGGTCCCTGCTCCTGGGAGCTACAAGCAAGGTAAACATGTATGTGAGACCCCCTTCCCCCATAAGCAAGGCTGAAGGATAGAGGCTTTGTATCTCTCATGCTGCTGCTTTATAACCAGCTGCTTTGGGCAGGTAATTAACCACATGTCTGTGAGTGTCTGTGCAGGCAACCGGCACAGTATAAGATTGACCCAGGTCTCATATCTGCCACGTGCATGAATTTATCCTCTTTCCTTACAGCAGAGCGACTGAGCAAACTCCTGTCAACGCCTTGAACATGGCCAGGGATAGTGCCAGGCAGCTTTGTCCTTGCCTGCAAGGCAGGACCCAGGGGATGGTATCTGCTGCAGCTGCCATGCTTCAGCTCGGCACAGCTCCTCACGGGTAGGTGAGTGCTGAAGTGATTTGCTACAGAGCACATTTTGAAGATAAAATATGAGGGTGGGGGCTCCAGAGTGGGTTAAGTGGGCTGTGCTACCTGTCCCGTGAGGGAATTGCTGCCTGGTGGCAGTGTGGACACAGCTGCTGTTCTGAGTGTTTTTGATGGTGTACTTTGGGGCAGGGGGGAGAATTACATTGCATGCTGCAAGATTAACTTGCATTTACTGCTGGTGACTCAGTGTGTTTCAGAAATGCTGTGTTATCAGGCTGTCCTGGAGAGCCTGCTCAGTGTAAAATTCATCCATCGAAGTCATTCAGGGTATTTCAGAGCCTGAAATAGAATCCAGTTGTGCTTCAGTCCCAAAGTGGGAAGTGCAGCTGTGGATGGGATTTGATTGCCGTCTCCATTTGCACCTTCTGTGGTCTAGCCTGACATTGGTTTATCAATTCCTGCAGAAACTTGAGGACCTCATGGCCTCTCATTTGACAGGCTGCTGGGGCACTGAGGGAACAGAGCTCCATTTTTCCTAAATACCATGCATTCATAAGCTTGGTGCCCTAGCTGGGCCTCTGCTGTTACATTAGTGGTGTCTTGGGAGAAAAATGAAAAAAAAACATAAGCTCCGAGGAACAGCCCAGTGAGCATTTGGATTATTTGCTAGGAAAAGAAAGTCCTGATATGAGTAAAGTTATATGGACTGTCTATCTAAAGCTTAAGAGTTGAGATCCCAAAAACTAAACAATGCCTCCCTCTTCTCCCCCCCCCCCCTCCCGCCAAAAAAAATTTGCTAAAGTCAGGAAGCAGCAGTTGAACTTGGAAGAGGTCATGAAAGTAAGCAAGGAAGCTCAGTAAGAGCAAATCTAGGCTGAGATTTAATTCATTTTTGAACTTGATATCCTGAAAGCCGCCACAGTGATGATACCTGGACTCTGCAAGTAGGAAGGGGGCTCATGTTTCTTGCCTTTATGGCCTCTGGAGCCCCTCRGTCAGTGTCCCCTCATACAAGTGCTGTGTAAGAAGTACCAGAACGTATTTTCTTACCTGAGGGTTTCACCATTTGCTACTGCTGGCAGCGCTGGGAATGCACTAATTTTCAAAGTGTACGAGAGTTGGGTTCTGTTTGTTTTTAAATGTTCTTTCATACCACACCCAGAACTTATCACTAAAACATCTGGGTTTTTTGTTTGTTTAAACACTGAGGCCTAGTACATCTCAAATTTTTGGTGCTGTGGAAAAACTGAAGTGATGAAGCCTTGTGGGGGGGTTCTACAGGACACTGGGATKAATAAGTTCTAGAGAGTGTCTGTTTTACAACCAGGAAAACGTCAACTTTTTTATATATCTCTATATATTCACAAATTTAACACAACATTTATATAACGCAATATATTTTGGATATAAATATCCCTATATAAATATTTTTATATAATTAGAAATGAAACATAGCATTTAAGTGGATCTCAGTTGAAAAACAGTGTGTCTTACTAGCGTAAAAAGAATTGAAGATGTAAAGACAGATAAGGTTTAGCTTGTTGAGTAGTATTTTTAATGCAGCATGACCAGTTTTGGAGGAGCCTTGCTGGGAGGAAGAACAAGCAGTATGGGGCATTACAGAGGGTGCTGGTGCTTGGATACCAGCACCCTGACCATGGTCAGTGCAGTGCGATGGCAGGAGCTGTAGTCTACAAGACTATTTTCAGCCTGGAGAAAATGATTTAAGGCCCTGTCTAATGGCCCTGCTGTTTAACACTCTATGTTAGCTAGATCTCAGGCTGTATCCTGATCTCTGCCATTACAGCCCAGCAAGGCGGAGGAGGGAAGGTGACACCAGGCTGCCACAGCCCAGGTGACTGGGAGGTAGGCAGCTGCTTAGCACTGTAACAGCCAGCTCTTTGGGAGCAGGACTTCAGTTATTTATAATGGTTTATGAAGGTACCAGTTTGGCTGCATATGTTACCCAATTCCATCCCATGCAGAGGGGGAAGGTAATTAGGGTATCCTACATGAGTACACAGACCCCCAAACACTCCTGATGGCACCTGCCTGAGTGTTTCATTACAGTATTTACCACCTGTATTCATTCAGACTTACAAATGGCTGGAAACCCCAGCCTTGCTCAGGCAGACGTCTGCCTTTATGAGGGAGTCTAAATCTCAAAGAGCCATAGCTGGTCAAAGAGCGTTCCTCAGCCATTTCATGTGATGGCAGATGCTGTGGAACACAATTTGTCCAGGTCAGCAGCATGTGCAACTGTAGAAGCTACTCTTCCTTCCAAAACAGGTATTTTAAATCTCTGAAACACTTCAATTACCATTAAAAATGTATTTAAAAAAATAGGTTGAAAACTGKCACTCTTCTTTTTGAAAAATCTAATAGTCTTATGATAGTGAAATCTACTTTTATTTTTAAATTTGCTAAGAGTTCAGTACTTAGTTATTGGTTGAAATATGCTATTTGGTTTTCTTACAATACAAACAAGACTTTTGATGCAGAAAAGAAAACAGGATTCCAATTAGTAGGAAGTAACAGCTGCCTTTACTGATTACTTTAAAATAACAAGGCATTTCAAATATTCACAAATATTTCTGACATATTGCAAAACAACGTAAAATAAAAACAGCACACTCRATCACATGGAAAGCAAAATAGTTTTAAAAAGAATTTACAAAGGAACTATTTCTTCTACTTCAAAAAGTTTGTCAATGCACTTTTACTGAGAAATATATCTGTTTGCTGTACATACTGTGCTTATGCTGTCCTGGAGGACCAAAATTCTTAAAGCAATACTTTTTCAGAAACAGCTTTTTGGATTAAGAAATCCAATGRCCTGGCAGTTTTATTGCTGGGTATTTTGTGTAAGGCCTAATGTTTTCCTTTTTTTTTTTGAGTTTTATAACAGGAACTGACAAATATTTTTACATGCATGTTTTAAAAAGATCTGAGTTTTTTTTCYCACATGCATTTTTGATGCTTCAGTGCTATGCCGTTAAACAATTTATCAATCCCTGTCCTTTAACATACAATTACTTCTTCAAATAWTACCCCAGGGAGCTGCACATGACATGCAAGATCCATAACTAAAAAGTTACAATAGCTCAAAATTTAGCTAAATATTTAATCCAGCCAGAGCTATTTGTTTTATTTTTGGAGCACGTTTACTGTATGCAGAGCAGCAGGCTCAGTCACACAAGGCGCAGCGGCACATGGAGCTTCTCYGGCTACTCGGCTTCCACATGCCAGGCTGCCACGCTGGCTGCAGGGCCCATGCAGCCTTGTGCAGGTGAGGGTTTGCTTCTTGTGTCCCCCACACACTCCAACGTGGAAAAACTGCATCTGCATTTTGTGCAAAAGGGAACGGTCAGGAAATGTTTCTCCATGAGCACCATGTAGTGACTTTGGTAACTGGTCTATTGGCACAACCAGTGGGATCAGAGAGGAGGAGCAGCTCTCCATTTGTAAATAAGAACACACAGCTGCTGTTTACCTTGCAACTACTCTGTAATTAGTAAAAACATAAATATGTTAATAACCATACACATATACACAAAACACAGCAGGAGTGATATTACAGGATGCAGTTCCTATTCTACATAACTGCTTTTGTTGATACAGATACAATCCCAAAATCAATTGCTGTTTGATACACAGCAAACCCTTCTTTAAAGGTCAGTGATAGGAAGATGGCCCAAAACTCAAGCCTAGACTGCATGAAGCTGTGAGGTCAAACCCCCTGTCTATCAGCATAATCAACAGAACTATTGCAGTACAGAAGATGTTACTAATATTAAAGCTTTATAAACTGGATATTTATTTCATCAACATTTGGCATTAATTACTAATTTTCCCTCTTCCACAAGTGCTTCTTGATATGAACACTCATCAGGTGTTACAGGGAATAATGTTATTAATTATAAAAGTTGATTAGGGAAAAGACTATTAGAAACACCTGACACAGGTTGGAGTTCCTGAATCCCAATTGGTGCTCTTTGTTATTTTCAGTGCAGATTTGCTGGGGTTGCACTTATCAACAAATTGCCATTCTCCACATGGGTTGCTTTCATGCAGTTCTGTTTTGAAGCTTGTCGGGAAGAGGATGAGAAGGGCAGGAGGAGATGACTTGTGCCCAGCCACTGTCTTTGCTAGTGTTGGGCAGAGCAGCGTCCTCTCCTCAGGATGACATCATCTAGTCCAATATCCCCAGTTCTTCCTTTCTCTTTCTCTCCCTTGAAAACAATCTGGAAAAAGTGTGAGACAAGTTGGAGTGCAAAAATAGAGTGAAAGAATCTTTGGTTGGGAAGGTCTTGTAGAAAGAAAGCAAAAATAAGCAAGAATGCGTAATCTTAACTGACTCTCAGAAGGCTGCTTTTGTGCTGCTCAGAATTAATGCTGCTGTTTTATTTGCTCTCCTCCTCATCATCTCCCTTTTTCACTTTGGCAGGATTTAGTGAAGAGGCAGCAGCTCACAACTAAGCTACAGCAAGTGGAGGTGCTCATGGCAGCCTTGCTGGCCTGGCAGAGATGCTGGGAAATGAACTTCCACATGGTGCAGTCTCTGCTGCTGGAGGAACTTTCTGCATCTCACCTCTGTACTGTTCTCATTGATCCTCACTGCAAACGCACAAAACGCTCCGTATTMTGCAGAGTGTTTTCTTACAGAGGAGTTTTACACCTCACAGCTGGCTGAAGGCCAGACATAGCTGCGGGAACAAGACAGACTCATATCCTTTATTTAAGAGATTCTCTCTCCTTGCAAAACAGATTTAAGCACATAATTAACAGCCAGACTCAGYCTGAGAAAAATGAACAAATTGGAAGCTTGACTAAGAGGTGTGGCATAAATCATGCAAGGAAGGACACACACCCACACAGTGGTGAGCAGACTTCTTAAAGAAAACATTCTCATAAATTCATACTGTTCCCTATCCTGTTGCTGCATAGTCACAAACCTGAGCTGTTTTAAGAGGCAGTCATTGTTTTTGAGCAACTTTCAAAGTAGGGACAAAGTATACAGCAAGAATTCATAGCAGTCTGCTGTTGTCATTGAGCTAAAAAGAGTTAACAATCAGTAATACAGCTGTATAAKTATTTTGGATTGTTGAGAGCAGATTGCTGATTTAAATGTGAACTAGATAAAGAGGTAACAGAAATGCTATGCTGAATATACTGAAACAGGTTTTAGAAATATGATTTTAGTTCTGCTCTGTGACTAGTTTATGCAGAGCTAGTTCTTTATGAAGTGTGATAAAGGATTCTGCCCTCCATTCAAACACTAAGGTTTCTACTAGGTCTCCAAAATTGCTATTGTTTAATTGATTTAGCTTTCCTTTATCTAGGAAATTAAATCTCCTTTGTCACACTGATTCCTCTATGACATGTCTGTCCCAAACTGTTTAGGTCAGTACACCAGGATTCCCAAACCAGGTGGGAAAAAAAATGCCAAACTCAAGTGCTAAGTTCAGAGCAAAATACCTAGCTGACTAGGTATTAACTTCCTGAGTCTCAGTGTATTACCTTCCTTTACCTGACAGCACATTGTCTCTGTTTCATCAGTCTCCTTGCTGATAGCTTTCTGAAAGCTAGCTCAGCAGTAATAATCTATTGGCAGTAATTCCTGCGTTCTCACATACTCAGTATTAATTATYGAAGGCCTCACAATATTGCACGTGTCTGGTTCTCTCCATGAACATGACCAGTGTGAGACCAGCTGATAAGAGTCAGTTTAAAACTACCAGATGTCCAAACATGTTCTATGATGCTGCAGACCACTCAACAGTTTTGTGCTTTTGGCATCAGTCACCTCCCTGACCAGCTCATCTGTGGCTGCACAGCACAAACAGCAGACTGCCCTAGAACCCACAATAAGTTATCAAAAATGAACAACTTCAGCACCCTTGTTGTTTTAACTAACTATTCTCATTCACACATTCACCTTTTTTTAAGCATTCTTCCTGTGGGATGATGCTACCAGCCCTTCTGAAATGCAGGCAGTGTGTGCCATTGTCCATGAGACTGTTCTTTCCTTAGGTGCTGACTCAGCTGGTATGAGGTAGAGGCTGCCTTGCACTTTGCCATGCATGTGATGTGTGGAGGAGGTTTAGTTTCATATTTTTAATGTAAGTTTAGAAGTAAACTACAGGCTGATCTTGGACCTAGGGAGCAAATAACYCAGTGCTGTGTCATCCCGCTGTTCAATTCCTCACACCCAGAGTGTTTATGGAATACTCACACTCTTGCTGCCTGAGCCATGCAGCGTTAGGTGCGTCTCTCTCCAGCCATGGCCGCCCTTCCTTCCCCAGAGCGCYGGCCCGTGGGCACCGCTCTTCCTCAGGAAGACGTGCAGGGCCCCGGAGTGCAGCCCTGGCACCTTGTGCCTGAATGACAGGCACAAGTCCCCAGCCTGAGCCGTGTGGCCTAGCGGCAGGACAAGATGGGCTGCACCTCTGACGTGGCCTTTTGGCTCCAACACCGTAAGGTACCGTCCCCCTGCAACAGAAAGAAGATGCTAGATTCTTAGATACTGGTATTGCATTGCAGGTCTAAATGTACAACAGGGGTATTTTTAAAAGAGGAAAAAGAAAGCAGGGGGGGGGGGGGAGAAAGGGTCTCCAGGGCAGATTTTATAGCATTGGTCTTSTGTTCTTTGTGCTGGTACTAGGTTAGCTGTTTCCTATTTTTTTTTCTACAAAGCAACTCTATCTTTTGAAAGTATGTATATTCCTTCACGTCTGTCAACTGTACTACAGCCACATGATTTGAAACCCACAGTGACATTGAAGTATTATGTTCACTCAAACATTCTGTGTGCAGCTCASTAAGGTTCCAAATCTGCATGTGGGCCCCAAGTGGCAACCATTTGTCCAGTTAAGGGTGTTAGCTTTTACATTGAGATGAGTAACTGGTAAGGAACAGCACCTGTTTGGTGTGGATACAGCTATATCAGCATAAGGTAAAGACATTGACTGCATGTGTGTCAGGTAGTTGGAGAAGCTGAATTCAATCACCAGGYGGCAGGTTTTGCTGAGCACAAAGCAGCAGCTGGAGTGATGCCCCTGTGGGAGGACGTCCCCAAGGAGCAGCTCTCCCTGCATGCAAGATAAGCTTGTAGGGCTTCAGCAGGGCACGTTTCAAAATACAGCGTCTGATAAACTAATAAATACTGAACTTAAGAGCGCAAACACTCAGGGCCAAGCTGGGAAAATAAATATATGAAACAAGGTATCTAAGCAAGAGGGAGCAGGGCTGGAGATCTTAAGGGACTAGTTTTTAACAGGTTATGTCAACAGCATAAGGGAAACAAAAGCTGAGATTGTCCCTGACTGGAAAGCAATGAAGGGAGAGGAAAGTTCTTTAAAAAGTAAATAAAATAATGCAGCCAGTTAAAAAGGCTAAATCTGTAACCTGATACAGCATAACAACAAGCTAGAGTACAGATTAGTAATATGCTTTGAATAATTTACTACCACCGAAAGAAAGTTTTTGCTTAGGCAAATTTACCAGTGAAATAAAAGTAAGAGAATTATCTGTTCCTAAAAGAAATTTTTTAACTTGTTGCAATAATCATGTGTGAGGTAGTGCAGTGGTCTTTTTCAAACTGCCAGTCCCAGAGCAGAACCAAGACAGAGACCAAGAACGTTGTATTTGGCAACAGAACAAAACTATTTTCAGATCTGCCTGTAATTGTACTAGTAATACAGAAATAGTTTTTGCATGGTGGCTTCAAAAACAAGCTTTGCTTCTCCATAAAAGTTGTTCTCTAGTCCATATTTTTGTTCTGATTCTTTTAAGACAAATAGTCTTTTACTCAATGCACTTTTACTCTCTCCTTCAGAGATATTCCTAATATAAAGATATTTGAGAACACAGAAGCAGCATGGGTATGAGACAAATGCCCAAATTAAAGGGAAAGCAGCCTCTAAATTTATCACCATGTAAGAACTTGTCATCAGCATCCATAGGACCAAGATGAGGTGGGTCTTCTGCCATCCAACACAGCTGTTGGTGTGTGCCTTACCTGATGGATCTCCAACTGGTTCCCAGTGCACCTCCTCATCCTTGTCTGTGATCCAGCCACAGAGTCCACTGTCAAAATTGCAGCTGTGCACCAGCACCCCTAGGCAGAACAAGGGTAACAATTAAAAACCTGAAAACTAAACAAGCCTGATACTTTGCTTGGGGAACTACAGCAGCATCCCCTGGCTGACACTGACAAACAAATGTGAATATGAAAATAAAATGCAGCACRAGCACTAGAAAGAGAATCTACAGAACTACTCAAGCAATAATGGGGATGCTATAATAATTATTTACAATTCAGACCATTAATTTTGTGATATATTTGAAAAGCAACTATAGAGGCTTAGGTTTGCAAAGCACAGTTTAAACAGGCCTAAGATGCAGGAGCCCTGTAAAAATATACAAATAAACAAGAACTCTCCAAAAACACAGTGGAGCTGGGGAAAGGCTGTGCTCTTTACCTGGGTCATCGTTTGCTTCAAACTCATCAGCAGTAATCCCTCTTTCAATTTCAAGTATTTCAAACAGATTATTGCTCACTCCCGGCTGGCGCGGAACTGGGAAGGAATAAAAATGAATTAGATACAGGTAGTTAGTGACCTACTTCCTTATCTTTAATTAAAAAAAAAAAGCATGGCTGCCCCTGGACACTGTGCTTATCTTAGAAAATTCCATATATTTATATTTCATATGAAGATTCGTAAGCTTTATGCCTAGGTGATTTAGCTTGTAACATTTATCTATGAAAGGAGATTCCAAATTTGCTAAAGGCTTTTCAAATGAAAATTGCCTTATTTTAAACCAAGAAAAAATAACCTTTCAAGCACAGTATTGCTCTTCAAACACACTGTAAATTATAGTCATTTTGCAATAAAACAAATCCTCAAAGATTCACTCACCTTCCACAGATGTTTATAGAATTTCAGACTGCTGCTTGGAGAACATGCCATGTGAAGGACTGGGATCCCCTATGCTTGAAACATGGCTAAAGCTACATCCTTCTACCTGCCAAGGACTAGAATGGGTGCAGCAGAAGCTGGAATTAACTTCAGCTCTCCCACAAGAAGAGGGAGAGCTGGCTGCAAAGTGCCCTGGCAGCAGTGATGCTCAGCTCCTCCCGAGGGACCAAGGTGTCCCTATGGTCTCCCATAGAGCCAGGCCTGCACCCTAACCAGCAGCAACATGTTTCAGACAAGCCCTTAGATGTCAGATCCCTCTTACACCTGTGGTATGTGTGAGGGCCTTATCTGTTAAAAAAGCAGTTGCCATTTAGCACTAAAATAAATATTTAAATATAGGCTTCTTTAGGCAAGTGACATGCTAATGTAACCTAAAATAAAGGACTTTAAATCAACACATGTTTGGGGTCAGTCTTTTTGCACTAAGAGCAATAATGTAAATAATATAGTTAAAATAATTCTTCTAAAGCCACAGGTTATAGGAAAGTACATTAAATTATAATGAAGTAAACTTTCTGTAGTTGGAATTAGTCAAAACCATTTTTAAATACATGGTCAACTAAATCCAGCTGTTTATCAGGTTACAGATCTTGAAGCCTGTAGAAAAATGATGTATGCCTTAGTAATAGCCCACCACAGCKGAAAGCAGCCATACACACGTGACAGCCTCCTCTCCTAGCTATCTAGATCCTACCTGACTCTCCATTTACAGGACAAAATGCAGGAACTATTAGCAAGTTATTTTCCACACCATTTCAGTAAGAATCCAGTTGTCTGCATCTGCATACAGACAAGCCATTTCAAATTTTAGACCCTTTAATTTGAAGTTCTACAAAAATGTTTCTTCGGAACTTTTTCTCCAAAGCCCTCTCCAAGCACCATTAATATAAGCTGTTACAAGAACACACTGTAATGCTTTAAAATAGCCTGCTTAGCTCAGGCCTAATGAGAGACAGGGACACTCACATCCAGCTACAAGAGATGTGGGCATCCAGATGTGATCCAGTGGTCATCTTATTAAAACAAGTGACACATTTGTTGAGTGGAGATGATGGGAGAAAGTATTTGGCGCAGTTATTTTCAGCCATCTTTCCAAGACCTTTCTGTGCACTTTGAAAAGCACACTGATATGCTATATAAAGTTTGTTAAATATAAACTTGGCTTTTCTGAAAGAATTTCATAAGCTGTGCATGAGCCAGTGCATTAATGCTAAAACAGCCAAGTTCTTCATGAGCCTGGGGCAGGGAGGGACATTAACAGCTGTGCAAGACTAATGCCATTTTGGCCTTTTCTTGGGAAATTTGGGAGCAAAAGAGAGACAATAAGTCTATATGGGCAAGTGTTTAACTGCGGCATTACCACTGTCTTGCTGTTAGGAAACCAAACCATGACATTGGAGGGCAGCTTCATGCAATTAATAATGCAGTGTGTATGCTGCACTACAAGAAACCTTGCTGTCTTAAGCAATTCCATGCCCCAGAATATTCCCACATGAGCTTCCAATTTCTGGTTAAAAAAAAAAGAACAAGAAACTTTTTTGACTGAGAGTTGATTGAAAAGTTGCTAAAAATAAACTAGTTATAATAATAAGTAAATAAAGATTAAAAAAAAAAAAAAAAAAAAAAAAAAAAAAAAAAAAAAAAAAAAAAAAAAAAAAAAAAAACACACACCCCACTACTCCCAAACCCTCAGAAGCAACAAGATCTCCTGCACAACTTGCAGGTGAGCAGTCAGCCCAGTTCCCTGTCCTGGATAAAAGAGGGGTAGCAACAAGGTGCCCTTTTCTCAGAGTGCCACCAGCTACTGCAAAAATTAATTGAGGAGTAGCAGCCATGGACTTTCCCCTGCCTCTTTGGTTCCAGCTGCATGCCAGGGGAAGTTACAGTGCTGGCACAGGACTGCTTTAACAGTCCAGTGGTGCATTTTCCAGCCAGTTACAAAGCTCATTAACTTTGACCTAAGTCTAACCTTTTATTACATACATTTCCAAAACATAATTTTTTAAGTAACATGCCCACCTTTCTGGGAGCAGCTTTTCAGGGGGAGCATGACATTTTGGTTTCAGTGAAACAGCTGCAGTAAGTACTTTACAGCAGTCTAAAATCAGATCTCGGAATAACTGGAAGATTTGATTTATGAGAGTCCTAGATCCTGTGATTTAGCTTCAGAGGACAAAACAGAACAAGATGCCTGTCTCAAATTTTTTAAATATTTAAGTCAAATTCATTTTAATAAGTATGAGAGCAAAGACTACCATTAAATGCTACTGGAAACACTTCTATTCTCATAGCATGAAAAATGAGCAATTACATTCTTTGCTTTTAGTCCTTCGGGACTTTCAAGGCTCACATCTCTCCTTTGACTACACTAAGGACTTTTCAGTCATTGCAAGGGGAGCAAAAGGGATCACAGTTTAATCCTTAGATTTTTATTAACAGCTGATAGGAAACTCCCAAGTGCAATCTTTGTTCAGCAATTGTCCTTCTTAGCTCTTAGTGGGGCCATGATGTTTTAATATGAGGAGGGCTGGATGGGTTGTTTTGCTGGTACCCAGCACTACTCTGTGCACTTAACCCAGGCTACTCAGGCGCGGATGGTGGCAGACGTGCAGAGTCCTGCAGTACAGTGCATCTGCAAGGAGACCTCATCTGTCCTCTGAAACGAAAGAGCTTCCTCTGCACTTCACTGCAGCTTGCATCAGTCCCCACATAGTTAAATATTAAGCCATTGCTGCATTCCTCCCCTGCATCCATATCAGGAGAAGATTATCCTTGGTGCCAGATTCCACTGTCTGCAGCTGACTAAGYGGTTCAAAGGGCAAGGAGAAGAATGCCATTTTTAAAAGTATTAATTTTCTGTTGCCCAGAAAAGCCGCTTCTCAAAGTTATTACAGCAATTTTAAAAGAAGGGGGTAAAGTACTAGTACAAGCTCAACCATGTAATACCCATCAGAGATTCCATGGTTATTTAAACAACAATTTCAGCAGAGCACTTTGCGGAGCTGCCTATGCCTGCAGTGCCTGCTGAAGCCACCAACAACTGCTGCACAGGACAGCCATGTGCACCTGCCTCTGCTCAAGGAATTCTTGGAAGCCGGGCACAGATATCCCGACCTCCGCAGACAGCAAAGGACCTCATTGCACACTCTATAGTGATACCTTTCTTTCATTGGTGTGCAGGCAACAAAAACTCACAAGCAGAAAACAAAAAACACTTTTATACTTTCCTGTTTTCCCAACCCTCAGCTGTACAGCTCTACCCTATGACCTTTCATTTAGAGAAAGGTCCAAAAAAATGAGAACAGTCCAGCACACACTTTCACCTCACTGAATTTACAATCCTGATAAATACAAGAACATGTACATTTACTTACTGAACACATCTCCTCGAGGTTTCTGCGGATCTACCTGGATCCTGTTGTCAAGCGTAGTTCCTTGGGAAGATGTAGTTTCAAATGGAACATGGGAAGGATATCCAGTTGTCATCACAGGAGTCCTCCGTGGCAGCAGCAGCGTAGGCCTTAATGTCGGAGATGGAGGCAGCGTTGGAGGCGGAGGCCTCGTCACTGGCCTTGTCGTCACAGGGATGTACCTGGTGCTTGGCCKGGGCGTAGGTCGAGTTGTTGGCTGGACTGTTGGACGACTTGTTGGCCTGGCCGCTGGCCTTTCTGTAACAACAGCAGGTACATACGGTGGTCTGAGGGGTTGACTTGTGCCTCCACCATCAGGAATCCTATTGGTTATGCTACTGCCTCCTTTGGCAAGTGTGCTGTTGCCCTTGAGCATATGATATGGACCAGGTGGTTCAATCATAACATTGGGAATAACTGCAAAGAGAATCAAAAKGGAGCAAAACGGATGCTTGAGTCCTTTGCTCCAGAAACATAACAGTATCTTTCATTAGTAGATGGAGAGAATTTGATGTTTTCTTTTGTTCTGTGTGTTTCTACTTCAGCATCAACACCACTGACTCATCACATGCCTTCAGGGAGTGTTCCTCTGCACTATATTTTAGAGGCAATTTAGAAGACTGAAGGCACCCAGCACCTTCCAGTCCTGCCCTCCTCCCAGGTGCCAATTCACATTCATAGGTGACAAAACTGTCCCAGAAGAGTGTTAGTAAAAAACAGTCAGAAAGGGGTATCTTGAGGAGAGCTCTGTAGCTGGAGAGGTTCATACTCAGGAACAGTGCTAAATGCAGCAAGAGTCTACTGTTCTGTTTTGTTCATGACTAATAAAATATTTCAGACGTCTCCCCTTCTTCTAAACACTTCACCTTATCGATAAGCATTAATCTTTTTACAGAGATTGAACCTAAGCCAACTAGCTCTCATTTAGATCTATATCTTTGCTAAACACCAGGAAAATAAGTAGTATTTTTAGTCTTCCCAAAAAGGAGAAGGTGAACTAAGCACTGCCTAAATTACTGACACATATTCCAAACTGCCTACAATACCAATTCCCCAATATTGGCATCAAGAAAAGATGACACATTTTAATTGCCATTCACAAAGGGAGTTTCTGCAGACATGAAATGCAAGAACATGTGTTTTGTTGTTTACAATTTACTGTTTGTTAATAAACCTTTTTATCTTATTGAGGTCTTAAAAAGCTCCAACACAAGCTTAGTCGCATAGTTTATATACAAGTGTTTCAAGCAGAACCCAGTTAAAATGAAGATCTACTGTTTGGTAAACWGTGCCCTGACTCATGGTAGCAGGGAAAAGGCTTTTCTATCCAGCCATCTGTTTATCACTATTACTTCTGAACAACAGGCAGTTTTTACATTGAGGTATAATCAAATATAAGATGCTACAATTGCTTCACAGAAGAATGAGATGAGAACAACTCACAGAATGAGCACAGAATGGCTGGGGTTAGAAGGGGCCTCTGGAGATGCCCTATATGCAGGGGGCACAGAGCGAGCAGGGCATGAGTCCTGTGAATGCTTTGAGCAGCCCCTGCCCTGCCTGCTCAGTTGCTCTCATTCTGAAGCGCCTCTAGAATGAACAAGGCTTTGGTGGGTCTCTTTCTAATTTTAAGAATGTCTCTGGGAAATATATTTTTATCTAGGCATGCTGAACCTCAAAAAACACTGAATACATTCCACGGCCCTTAATTATCTATTAAAAATAGTTAAGAGAAACTGATCCTGACATTGCTATATCTCAATATTTACAACCACATTTAGTTTCAGAAAAGGAGCATGACATACGGATGCAGCTTGTTCCATTGTCTCTGTAGCCTTCTTTACATTTGCATTTGTAGGATCCATATGTGTTGTAACATCGTGAAAAAGTACCACACTGATGCTGGCCAAGAGAACATTCATCTATATCTGCAACAGAAAGTTATATAAAAATCAGCAATATCTAGGGAAAAACCTGTCTTTGCCCTTTATCCCCACAAAAACTACATATCATTGTTATGAAAAAATTAACAACTTTAAAAAGCAATAAAATTGAATTTCAGCAGAAAAAGGAAGACAGGCAATCATAAATTAGTGTGGCAATACAGGCGGCAGGGCAAGAGAGACTGCCGTGTAACCCTTGTGTTGCTTGGCTTATAGCCTAGCATCAGCTTTGGTGGTTTGCTGTGGTAGATCACAGCTGAAATCATCAAGACTGTAACTTGAGGCACTGAGAAACTTTGCAGGACACGAGAACAGCCTTTCCTCTGCCAAAGGTGCACACGGCTGCATTCCAGTCTCATGTCCAGACAAAGACCGGAAATATTCCAGGGGAAGAAAAGTTGCACAAGATAGGCAGGCAGGAGCTGGGATGTGCTTGGGCCACCCTGCATGAGCTTGGGGCAAGCTGTGAAGTGCTCCTGAGCGACAGCGCAGGCAGAACCACCCTCATACACTGTGCCAAACCTGCACCTGCTAATGCCAAGGGAAACCTGCAGGGACAAAGGCCTTGGAAAGGAATTCCTGAGGTCACCAGCTCCTTGGAAGAGCCAGTTAGCAGAAAGAGGCCCAATCCACACTTCCAGTTATTTCTGTCATCCACTCTTTCCTAAAATATTGATGTAAAGCAACCTAAAACAACCTGCTTGACCATGTCAGCTGTAATAAGTGAATGTTCTTTAAGCCATTAATTCCCATTCAGAGTATGCAGCTGTTTGCCACAACATGAGAAACGTGCTGTTGTCCTTACCATGGCATTGGTATTTGCCTCCGATGTACATTAGATCAAAGCCTTTATGGCATCTGCAAATGTAGCTTCCGAAAGTATTGATGCAGTGCCTAAACCGGGGACAGATCACTCTCCCAGTAGCACATTCATCGATATCTGCAAAAAGAAAGGAATAGAATTATGCTTTCTAACAGCTAAAATGCTGTCTATATTAAACTGGTTTCACGGAAGAAAAAAAATAAATCATAAAACGGCTAAAGTATTTTGGAAAAGCTTTTTTTTGATGCCAGCTGTCCAACCAGCAATAACACCCACACTTCTGTCTCCTATGCCAAAAATAAATACCTTGACTGACAAGAGATGCATGGATATAACATGTATCACTACCGTCTTCTCAGTGCTTGCTGTACAGCCCTGCAACCTTGGGACCCTTCCCCTGAGTTCAAGGGTATTCCTCAAAATACTCATCCTTAAAATGTCCACATCTTTTTGTATAAAGAAGGGTTATTTCATACCGTTTGAATAACCTTCTTTTTCCCCATTGAGCCCTGTAAGGTTACAAAGATAACTCATTTTACAGCCAAGGAACTGCCAAAAATACTCCAGCAATTCCTCTTAAAATACTCCAAAAATGTCTAAGCAAAGTCCAAGCTAATGCTGGTTAGCTTGAGGGGCATTATTTCTAGGATATCTACCAGTCARTTACCTCAAGCCAAATAGTTTTGGGCGTAACTGGCCCTTTGCAAGCCCTCCCTTGCACTGATGTGTACGCTGTAGAYGTCCCTTGCAAGAGGGCTTGGTACCTGTGTGACCTCCCGAGCCACGTGCCTCCCACGCGCTCGCTACAGGACGCACAGCAGGAGCAGGACCTGCTTGCCAGGCAGGGCTGAGGCAGACACAGGTGACTCCTGAGCAGGGTCAGGTCCCTCCTCTAGCTGGAGCTGCTGCAGAACAACTCCTGGCCAGAGAGCAAAGCCACTTGCAGCTGAAGCCTGCTGGGCGCTCAGGCCCCCGCTCTCCACTGAGGTGAGGCAGGGACGTGCCGCGCACGGCTCCTCTGGCACACACTACTTCTCATGGGCACTGCTTATCTACAGGGCACAGTTCAAGCCTTTGCTCTCCACCTCTAGCAAGCTCTCAGTCTTCAGCAAAGCAAGATTCTGCTCTGCAGGCAAACAGGAGCACTTCAGCTGGAGGTGGCAAGAGGGCAAAGCCCAGGCTGCTGCTTGAGAGAGGCCTCCCACTGACACAGGCAGAGCCCAAGTCTCTCACAGGCATGGAGGAAACGCTGCTGCTGGCAGGCAGCTGCTCTCACACATATATAGTCTTGATCACTGAAGAACAGTCCAAAAAGGAACCAAAAGAAACAAACCAGCTGCCTGGCTAAGGCAGCTCCCCAAGATGGGAGATGCAGCTTCATCCTCTCTCAGCTGTGTTTCCCACAGCCACAAGGAGTAACCTGGATCCAGGAGTTCCTGGCTGCCTGGGCTCTCCCAGTAGCCCTGCTAGCAGCAGCCCACTCTGCACTGGCCTCGAACATGGCCTCTGTCACACTCAGACCCTCACATTCCCCTCTGACAGGAGCCCAGTTTGTCTCAGGAAAGGCCTCAGTAAGAAAGAGCAAGACCCCCAAACTGAGTACTCAGCMACGTTCCTGCACACCTACTTCTTCCTATAAATTGGTCTCTTGCTTTGAATACGCTATTAATTCTTTATTATTATTATTATTATATATATACACACACAACTACTACTATGTCCTGTAACATCATCTAATTTACAAGCCATAATTTTCTACCTTTTATAAACAGAATTACAGTGGTATCATTTATCTGTCTGTGCAGTTATACATGCTAAATGTATCGGGCCAAACAGTGATCAATACCTCTGTTAAAAACTGACATAAAAATTAAATGAAAAGCACTGTAAAGTCTACTGCCTACCTTCAGGGTGAGATGTGGATGCTCTGTGCTAGTGGAAACCTGCTTTTGGMTCTTTGGCTAGGATATGCTGTGCAAGGGGTTCTGCTTAGGTTGCTGGGGTGCCTGATGTGTAGAACGTGTGGCTTGCAGCCCCATGACTCTGTGCCTACTTGAGGCGTTTTAAAGCTGAAGAAACGTGCAAGGTACTAATTTCACCGCATGACAAACCCAATTGAAAAACCCGGCAACACTGCCTCATTTACGGGTTTTTTTTATCTCTATAAACATTTATAATCCTGATCTTTACTGAATGCTTTGCTGAATTCCATTTTAATTCCTTGTTATTTACTTTATGTAATTTACCTTGTAGCTAAATTGTTTGGTTGTTCTTTACTGATTGAAAGAAGCATTTTAAAAAGAGAATGATCAACACAGAATAACAAACTAAAAATAGAACAATTTCTAGGGGAATTTCCACCTGGTAAAAATAATCATTACATTCCCAACTGTCTTCAGAAGCCTCTTCAAACTAGCATTTCACAAGCTAGAGGCAATGCACCCTTCAGTTTTCTTACTATCATCCACTAAATTCACCAAGATACATATAATGGGTCTAAGTGCTAGTCTTATGAATAYTTAAAAACACCACCAAATGTCAGCTTTGGTTACTTCAGAACACAAATGGAGTTTGCTTGAACTCTCTCTAAAAATGCATACTAGGAAGATAYTGTATTTTTCTAGAAATTTTCTACTTTAGGTACAGCTTCCTTGAATTTGTACCAAACCTCGTTCAGCTCACAATGCCATMAGTTTCCTCCAAGAACTTCTGTCGGCCACGTATACAGCAAAATTAATTGTAATTCAACTCCGTCAGCCTCCGACAGTCATTGTTTTTGCTGCAGCTGAACCCCCTCCTCTGCATGCACGCACATGCCAGTCACACAATGGAGAAGGCCCCCACCAAGTGCCTGCACATTTGAACTAGTTTGTGGCCCTTGCTCCATCACAGAGGTCCTGGTCAGCATGCATAAGCCACCTCAAGAAGCAATTGTCCCCACTGGGCAGATGTGATACCCATGTGTGCATGATTAGGGTCATCCACATCACCTTGAAACCTTTCAGTGCAAGTATGCACAATTCCTACCGGTTATAAAACTGCAGGTCTGCATATGATCGCAATAATAAAATCACTGGAGCATTGTATCCACTCAGGATGTATAGTTAATGACTAATGAATCACACGTCACACTGTTCCTCTGACCGGTATAATGTGTGGCACAATACAGTCTGATTAACCAGGAGCTCCTAACCACAATCCAGAGGTGAGRAGAAAACATTTCACTTACATCACCTGAATTTCTGAGCTTAATTTTAACTTGGGGTTTTCAAAGCCACCCAAGAAAGATGGGAGCCTAATATTGGAAGCGTGCACAAACCTTCAGCCCACCCCAATTTAATTTGGCAATTTGTATAAATTAGCCCTGCATTCCCTGAACCAAGGCAGCACCCTGCTCTATAAAGGCATGACAGAGAACTGCCCTCCCCATTCCATTCTGATACAGGCAAGTACTTGGGAGTCTCTATGAGCTAAACGTAAAATTAGCCAGTAAGAAGAGGGAATGATACGGACCAAAAGCTTTTGGGCCAAGCAGCCCTCACAGGCTTTAAGCAGAGAGTCAACAAAACTCACAGGAGTGAAAGAAAACATTAGGGATCTCTGACTTCGGCCATCTCAAACACTATTCCAGCAACGTTTTCACATTGCATGTATGATGCATTCTAAAGACAGCTGACAGACTCTCCTGAGCTGTGTTCAGTGTAAGGATGAAAACATTTCTTTTGCAAAGGAAAAAAAAAGAAAAAAAGAAAAATCTTATCGCATACCTATGCAGGTCCTCCCATCAGGGCCCAGCTGCAGGCCTGGGGAAGGACAGCGGCAGCGGACTTCTCCTTTCAGCACATCACAGCCATACTGACAGTTTGCCATTGAACATGTCAGGGCATCTATGACAAAACAAATTAAAACAGCAATTGTAGCAAGTTGTGTTATGAAATGCAATCCCTGTGAGGAAAATAAACCCTGGCATGTACTGCAAGCCCTCTGGGGCAGTACTGCCCTTTCAAAAGAACACCTTTAATAAGGGTCATTTTATCTCCTCCATCCAGACACTGAAAGTATCCACTTTTACAGGAGAGAGGGAACCTGATCTCCAGAAGGATCACAATACAGTTTTATACCAGTCAAGCAACCAACATCTGCAGTTTTAATGCCTTGATGTTTATACATAGTAGTGCAGAACTGCAGGTGTCTTGCTGCTGTGAAAACTGTAAGTCCTGGTCCCTGAAGGCAAATCAGCAGTGATTTACAGCACTGCAGAATGTGTCTGGGGAGGCTAGTACCAAAACAAATAAAATCAAAATATTTGCTCATTTTATTTAACCCAATTTCACTAGAACAAAGCAGTTCATTTTGTGCAATTGCATATTTTCCAGTGGGATTCACTTTTACTTTAGGACTAATCTTCATTTCAGACAAGTTTCCCAGGGAATCCTGAGTCCTTCCACAGGGATACTGAAGAAAAGGTTTGAGAAAAGCAAGCCACAAGCCTTGCCCTACTAGAGCACGTTCCATCTGGCATGAGCATGTAGCCATTCAGGCAGTAGCACTTGTAGCTGCCGTAGGTATTCATGCATCGGTGCTTGCATGGCCGGGGCTTCAGTCCACACTCATTCAGATCTGAAAAGAAGGATACAAAGAAAGGAGGTGGGAGAAGAAAAATACACAAAGTATTGCTAGCAGTTACAGTTCCTGAAGAAAGAAGGAAGAGCTGGCAATTAGATTTTATATGCAGTCCATATCAGCAAGTGTCCAGAACATTCTGCATAAAGCCCTCCTGCCAGTGGAGCATTTTCTTCTATCACAGACATCCCTTTCAGTAACAGCAGACACTAGTAGAAGTTTTGCCAGTGACTACATGAGCTCAGACTGCTCTCTTCTTGCCACTATCACAGCACACTATGACCAGCATCAACCTGAACAGTAGAGGAGGAGAGGCAAAGCCAGCATTACTACAAGTGCCATCAGTTGATTTTGCTGCCTGTTAATTTTATCAGGATAAATCAGAATAATCTATTACTGAACACAGTAATATCCTGCAGTTATGCAGTAAAGATGACAATAATAAAGTTAATAATAATAATAGTAATAATAATAATAAAAACTATTCACAAATCCTGTCAGCAGGTAGTTTTTCAAGTAAATTACTGTTATTTCTAATAACACACAATACCCTGTGGAGTTTTGTTAGAGTAGCTTATTTCAAGGAACTTTTCAGACAGCCATCACTCCCTAAGCAACATCCTAGTGAGGTAAGTCTTGGCACCATACATTTAGCAGGCACACGAACACAGCACCTGCTACATATCTGCTGCATATTTGCAACTCCCCGTTTCTAGTATTTGAAATTTAGATGCATCTTGAAATATTTAGAGAGCAACGTTCTTCATCCTTCTTTTTTTTCAGGACAGAGCTTTTAGCCGCTATTCTAAAAGCTGCAAGTATTTCTCCTTTCATTATGACTGACACAACGTAGGGAAATTGGAAGCAAAATAAATCGTGCTCCATCTTTGCTAAAATATTAGTGACAACACATTCAAAATTTTTGTTAAATGAATGTCACTTAAATTCAGCAATTGTTAAATTTTGCTTACAATTCATGAAAGTATCTTCACTGAGCCCMAGCTAATGACTATTTTGAGATTCAGAGGCAATAATAATTTTGAATTTAAAGAAAAAGTTTCTTAGTTTAAGTTATAACTTAAAGTCATTTTCCAGATTTGCACAAAACCCATCACTTCACAAAATAAATGCAAAACAGAATTACATATAAAATACTTAAGTAGAAAGTTGAATAACATAATGATTTATGACTGTTCTCCATTTAAAATTTTCCATCCTATATAAAGCACAGATTACATTATGACCCTTAAATAATTGGCTTCTTCCATAGAATGATACTAGACTATACATTAAACATACACTATACGTGTATCTACATATATATATATATATATAAAAAAAATATTATACCACCATTTGGTACAAAATACTTCTAGTACAGAAATTAAAGTTTTGGTGTTGATGAATAGGTGGCTATTAGGAACATACACTAATATAGTTTACAGTTCATTGTGCCTGCTTTTTAAGAAGTTATTTTCAGTGTATCATACCGCACACTGGTATAATTTGACTACATTTATCTACTTCTATTGTACTCACTTTATTCTATTTCTGCCTGTGAATAAAGACTGCCACATCAGTTTTTGACTTCTCTGATTCAAATCTTAAAAAACACTGCAAGTAAAATGCCCTTTTCTGTCTTTCAACAGCCAATTTTTTACTCTGGGCTGACAACAGAAAGCTAAGGTCACGAGGCATCAAAAACAGGCTATTAGTGCAGCTCCACTTAAATCTACAACTCACACGTCATGCATTTTCACTTTGGCCTTTTGCCTTTGACATTAGCTGTTTTTAAGCATATGGAGTSAGAATGAATGCTCCTGTTTAGGAGAACAAGGATTAGCAGTAACCTTGGCTGCTTCAAAGCAAAGCCAGCCTCCAAGCAGGCTGGCAGCTCTCTTGTCTACCTGCACGCCCCCGTAACGCGTAGCGTTGCGCTTCTGTCTGGCTATTCTGCACAAGGACTAGGGGGCACTGAAACAGCCTTGCTATCRCCGTTCAGTATCTGCTTCCGTTGGGTGGGTTTCCTTCTTCAAGTAAGGCCTGGTTTTCCAAGAACAGTGTCAAGCTAACAGTAACACTTAACGAGTCAGTTCCAGCAGCACACGCCTTGAATATATGTTGGTTTAAAAAAAGGTCAGGATACTTACCCAAAGATACCAATTGTGCATTTCAAGCAATATCTATAAAGACAACTCAGTATAAATAAAAGTGGAAGTTTCCTCTTAAAAAAAAAAAAAAGAAACCTAAAGTGTGATTTTCCTTGTCCTCACTCTTTACCATGCTTTTTCTTTGTAATACTTCTTCTGACTTAATACTCCTTCTACTGACTTAAAAGCTTACACTGGAACTACAACTATAAAACAAAGCGCTGTTAAGAATTGAACAAACGTCCATCCACCATTCTGAAATCGATAATTTCACTGCCCAATCACTTAAACGCTGCCCATAATTACACAGTCAATGCAAAAAGAGCATTCTTACCTTCAAAGTAACATAAGGCAGTAGTGTACGTACAAGCAAGCTGAGAGCTTTAGGCACTAAGGAAAGCAGGTCTGTATCRTAAGCGCAGGCTGCTGAGCACAAGTGCTTCATTTTAGAAGAAAAGCAACGAAAATGCAAACGCAAGGCAAGGACACTAGTGCTAGGCTGGCAAGTCTGCATGTGGCTTCTGTAACTCCCACTTGGACAGGAAGGCCTGATGCCTGTGTGCACCAAACAGAGAGAGCAGGGATGATGCACCACATCCTGCTGCTTTAACTTCCACAGGAGACTCCAGACTACTTTTCTGCCTACTAACTTGGATGAAGTCAAACATTCAATATCAAATTGACTACGACTGAGGGAACAGAAAGCCACTGACCAGAAACCAAGTTAAAAATTAAGCTGTTACCACTCATGCTATACTAAATGGATCATCTTTCATTCTCTGAGAGTATCATTACACAAGCACATTAAACTTGTTGGAACAGATTTGTATCACCCTATGAATTTTCTTTACAATACTTAGGTCTCACAAATCAGCAACTGCCAGATTCAAAAGTTATCAATCCTCATTTTCCTCAACTTTCAGCTTTATATGAATTCTAGTTTTGTCTTTTTCTGACCTGATAAGCAGTTTCCATTGTTTTCAGTATAGAAAGGAACTTAGAAATAAGTAAAAAGCAATGCAAGTCCTGAAAGAAGAGCAGARAAATACTAGCACAGTACAACATGTGGCACATCAAGTATCAGCATCAAGGAAATGCAGCCAGCTACTTGCTGTGCATGCCAAGGGTCCTGCAGGCGCAGCCTTCATCGCAGCCACCAGCGCCACGCGTCACGGCCACGGACCAGCTCACCCCTTGGAGGTGCCCTTGCTGCGTGGCCGTTCGGCAGGGGCAAGAGGAGCGCTTCACTGCTCTCACCAGGCACACTCGCATACGGGTGAGCAGCTTTCCAGCATGAGAAGAAGGCACAATAAAAACAAAATCACCATATCTTCCTAATACACATTAATTTATCTTTAAAAAAAAAAAAAAAAGAAAAACAAAATTAGATGCTGAAGATGCTGACAAGGTTGCCTTACAAATGTGAAAGAGTTAAACTTTCACAAGATGCTCCTGGAGGAAACAGGGAACAAGAAATGTTACAGGAGAGACGCGATATATTCTTTTAAGTAGAGTCAACCTTCCCCAGCCACAGAAAGCAACCTGCATACGGTTTAGACAGCTAACAAAAACATGGATTTTTACTGAAGTGCAAGTATCCATTTTCTGATGAACACATGTTGAAAGAACAGTAAGTTCCATTACGAGCGCTACAAATTAGGGTGCTGGCAAAGGTTTATTTCAGAATGCTCAGCAGTTTTTTTTTTTTTTTTTTTTTTTAAACTGGTTACAGCTGTAAACTAGGGTTCAAAAAGCTAGACAGGAAACACTAAATCACTACTGAGATTTGAATGCATTTTGGAGAACACATGGCCAACCTCCTGTGCAGAGCCACTGCAACTTAGCTGTTGATGCTACTAATATATTAAGAAAGTTGGCATGAGCTAATGCTGCTTACTGTGAGTGATCTACAGCAAGATCTAGATTGTCACTGCCACTACAGTGGCCCTGGAAAAGGATTAATATTTAGAGATCATCACACAGTTGAAGTTTGAYAGTTCAGCTGTGGGGCTGAATTGCTACCTTGGCTTGATCTATGATCAAAGAACACCTTTCACCAAGAATCTGAGGATCCTTCATGGCCCAGGACCATTCACACAGACCAGAAACACTCCCAGAGAGTCTCCAATAGCTCTTCTGCCAGCACCATTACTATTTGTAATTACTAATGATTATTCTAAAACAGCAGCAAGCAAGGTCAAGAAGCACATACTGAACAGGATAGCTGCTATATCAAGATACCACATAGGCTGCATTTATCCTATACAGTAAGTGGGCTTAGTGGGCTTCACAAGTCTTCCCACTGAACTAATGCACCCCATTCTCCATAGCTGGACCAGGCTGGGCCTCTCTTGGCAACCATATGTTAGAATTTCCCTCCAACAAGAGCAGGGCTCTGCATGAGCTATGAAGGTTCAGCTCTCATCCTCACATGGCATTAGCACACACAAGGGTGCCTCCCCTCAGCCCAGCAACAGCTCAAGGGTCCCAGCATGTAAAGCAGCATAGATGGGCTGTAGCCACCTAAACTAAGACACACACTAGGGCACTACAGTCAGCAAGCTTCTCAGCACAACTGCYGTGGCAACTTTGTCACTTTGGCAGATTTGTCTACCATACTTCCTCAGCATTTTCAGAAAACATTTTAAAACATCTTTTGCATTCTGGGATAACTGGAAAACAGCCTTAATGAGACATTGTTATATGTGAACATGTTTTATGCATCAAAAGCTAGGAAGTTCTGTATTGTAACACCATTCCATACTGTATGTTCTTTATACCACTACATACTTTAGACATCAACTTTTTCTCCCAAACAAACAAAAACCTATGATAAGAGAACACTTCACCTTTCCATCTTTTAATTACACAATACAAGTTTTTGCTAACTCATACAGCATTAAAAACACAGAAAGAAGAGCACAGGAATGAAATTGGTTCTAAATAAAAATACACTACTTCACTATCCAGACCTGTGAATTGTTACCCTGCTGAGAAACAGCAGTTCTAATCAGAAGATTTAAATTATTTAACCCAGATTCAGGAAAGCATGTAAATGCRTACTTCATATTAATCCCAATGACTTCTGAATGAAAGCAAACATTTTCACTGTATCYTTCCCCTGGAGATGTCATTCTCCCTACAAGTGTAAATCTCAGGATCAGAATAGGCAAAGCAGAAAACGACCTGGTATTTAAGCTCATTACCTAAGACTGCAGGCACTATACAGCACCTTGCAATGAATATTACACACTTGAGAAGAATTAGTAACACAGGAGGACAATTAACATTGCTAAGCAAGACACAATTAGCACTTCTTTGAGTTSCAAAGAACTCCTTGCGCTTACCTTGGTTGCAGGTTTTTCCAGTGTATCCTGGGTGGCACTTGCACTTGTTTGGTCCAATGCATTCYCCATGCTTGCATCCTGGCTGGCATATTGCTGCAAATGGGGAGAAAGGAAAAATATATAATATGTATATGTATGTATGTATTGCTTAATATACATATCCATGACTGCTTGGGACAATGACTTTAAAAAAAAAAAGACAACAACCTTGAATCTATCCCCTTTATCCCCTTCCAGGTGTTGGGATTCTGGCATGGGAATGGCAGTTATTTTTTATTTAGGTGGAAAAGACAAAATGCTACTGTATGCATCCAAGTCACTGCTATTTAGAACATTTCAAGCACATATCATCAAAACTGCKGAATAAATATAGTTGAAGAATGTGAGATTCTATTCTGCTTCCAGAATCAAAACTTGACAAGTAATTTCTAATTTCCCAATAGGAGCAAAAATACARAACTTCAAGAAATAAGTTAAGCCATTTCTGTTCCTCCTCTTCAAACAAAAAATGCATAAAAGAAGCTTATAAAGCTTCAATTAAAAAAAAAAAAGACTTTTGAAGAAACAGAATTCCAAGTCCAAAACTTTAAAAATAAAAAACAAACCATAGCTTTTGAAGAAACATAAGTCCAAGAACTTATTCCTACTAACCTAACAGGAATATTTGCAGAATCTGTAAACTCTGGAAAATATTTAACAGCAGAAAAATTTACATAGACATTGCCAAGTATTTTTATTATTGTGTCTTCCCATCATTAAACATTGTTTTAGCCTACTGAAAAAAACTAAAATATTTACTATGCCCTAAAATTTTGTTTATCATGATACAGGACAAAATGCAGATGTAAAATACTGCTGAGCTTAGTATTTAGGCAAGAAAGACACAAACTAGGGATAAATCAGAATTATATAACTATAACCACTCTGCAGTTAAGATGTATTATTTATCCTTCCTTTAAGTTCATTTTGCAGAATAATGTTGTCATTTGGAATTTGTAGTAACTACCACCAATTGTAATTAATCTGACAGCTGTCTATACCATAAAATTGGATCTATTAAGGATCTAATTTAACAGAAATCTGTCAGAAGACACACCAGATGTAGCCTGTACTCTAGCCCAAGCGGTTCTACAGGACTGAGGTAAACAAAATTAAAATCCAAACAAGAGATTAATTTTTCTTTTGCTTGTAAAAGAAATATGCAAATGCCTATCGGATGTTTCAAAAACCTTTCCCACAAGATGCAAAGAATCCAGAACTCGCAATTCCCACAACTGCATCTACAGAAGGATCTACAGCACGGCAAGTTTGCTGCATTTAAGTTCTAGGATACAGTTTGCCCTCTGCTATCAGCACATCCTTCTGTATGTGTGTATAGTGTGTGCACACAGACTGTGATACTCCCTAAGAATGAGACCTTGTACTTAATGCACTGCACTGCTCCTGACAGCTTTTCTTCTCCTTCCTAAATCTTTCTTAGGGAATATTTTAAAAGGCAACAGGCTAATGCAAGCTAATGCAAGATTTTTTTCCCTTTAAACATTACCTAGAAACAGGGAAACAGTATTCGGAATCACAGAAACATCTTTCCTTTAAATAGGGAAAGGGGCTGCTTAGACTACTAAAAAGAATGTTTCAAAGAGTACATCCTTGAGCAATGCTTGGACAGATTTGACTGAAAAGCAGCTGATGCATCATGCAAAACTTCCAGAGTGTTCTACTTGAAAATGATTATTGCTTCCTTTTCAATCACTATGGTCACAAACAGAAAAGAGAACTTTGTTAAATAAGATCTCATTGCACACTATAACTCTTAATTTCACAGGCGTAAATCCAGCTTCAGGTTGATGATGACAAAATAAAAATGATTGAACCAATATCATGACGCTGAACTGGCAAGAAAAAGATGTGATCTAAACCACAGTGGAACAAAAGTGACTACAAACAAGTTTGTGAAAGTCTTCATGAAATTTCAGCTCTTTCAAAGAGGCTCTATGTTGAAAGGCAGGATAAAGTCAGATAATAACATCTCAAACAAACAAAAAAAAAAAAAAATCACCCTGGGATCAGCTACTCTGAAGTGTTACACTTCCACAACGGGACTTGGGGCAACTTAGGTTAATTGACAGAGAAAAGTCCTTCTTCCCTCATAACCCTCCCCTTACTTATGTTGAGTGCAAATTAGGAGCAGCTCAGATGAAAACAGATCTAGGATTTGAAGATGAAAAAGCTTATACAATTTAGTAATGGAAATTTTACATTTAATTCAGGAATTGCAATTACTTTGCCATTAGGAATGAGATTTGTTTATCTGCAAGCTTGCTTTAATTCTGTCAGTCAACCAAGTAGGTCAAATACCACACTATAACAAGAAGCATGCATTAGCATTCAGAAATAAACAGCTTCAAACAAATGATATACAACTGCCTATAGATAAAAAGCAGGGAATGCAGGCTGTATATACATCCAACAACAGGAACTCAGGGATGCTCAAGCAATGATCTCGTCCATCTCTAAACAYCTCAGGCCCACAGTACACATATGGTCGATTCCTATCTTGTAGGGCATACTGTAATGGATAGCAGAAAGGTTTTTTAGATTGGAGAAAGTCATTTAGAATGTCTCCCAGGTCCCAAGAAGTAATCTTTCACCTAAGTGAAGGCAATTTCAGATCCTCAAAAGTCTACTGGTCAGGAATTCCTGCTATTATGATTTATAAATTTTCTGTGAAACTTCTAGCAAACTATTGCCCAGAAAGTCAGAGTCAATAGAAAAAGTTATTTTGCACATTAAATGGGTTTTTGGAAACCCACGTTTGCTGCCAAACACTGTCCTTGGAAAAAAATATTTATATAATAGTCTGTRCATCTCAGCTACTTAAATATTCTATATTTTATTTATAGAGAACAGTTGAAATTCAATACAATGTTATGATGCAAATTAATATGCATAAAAGGAGAAGCATTTTGCAATAAGCTTCACTACAAATACATTTTATACCATTTCCTATCAGGAGCCAAGTCACTCTCAACAAGCAATGAGTATACCCTCCCATTAATTCTAATGATTTTTTATATGGTGCTCAGGATTTTTAAGAAATGGGCCACAGTTGCCTATACCACCTTTCCCACAGCAACCCCACCAGGCCTAGAGAGCACCTAGCTCACACTCTCTCATCCCTAGGATGCAATAAACACTTTTGCCTCATGTGCCTTTCCTTGCCAAATGCACTAGATTCCCTGCATGSTAGAGCTCCAGGAGTGACCTAACACACCCAGTGCGGATACTGAAGAGGCAAAAGGGATGAAGAACCAAAGCTGCACTACAGATACCTTCCTGACTTCTAAAGAGTTCTGTGCGAGTGAAGAGTTCCATGCGAGTAAGGTCAGCAATGACATCTAGGTATAAAAATAAACTTTAGTCYGACTTTCAGCTTTTCTTTTAATAGTAGGCAGTTATTTCAGTTGCCGGGCATGCTTTTGGACTGTGTGGGGAGAGTTAAATTTCRTATGTTGCTTTCAGGGCATTTCTTCATTTTCCACTCCAATTATATTCTTAATACAAAACTCCAAACTCTCCTGYTCACACAGGAACACACTGAGCGTATTCACTTCTTAATACAAAGAGACTCATAACTAGTGAAAGAAAACACCCCCCAACTACTATTCTCTGCAAACTGACAAAATATTCCTCCCAACCAACTGCAGTAAAACAAATGAATTCCCTCAAATCAACTCAAATTTACAATGACTACTTTAAATGACCAAAGTAAATCTGCTCTGTGTAAGGACTTTAAACTGCTATGTACCACTCACTTCCTTACTAGGCAAAGTAAAAATGTAGGTAGTGGAGAATCACACCAGATCAAAGTCATACTCTTACAGACTTACAACATTATCGTAAGACAATGAAGTTCAAAACCCAAAAGTCTGGAAAAGAAACAAAACAGAAAAATCTTTCCACTCTTTATGGCTCTAGTTTTAGACAAAAGAGCTCCTAAGTACACTTCTTCTATAGACTAGCTGGCCACTAAACAGACGAATACTGATTTTCTGTTATATTAAAGTCAACAAAAAGCCGTAATTTCCCCCGAGAATCTTTTCTGAAAGCACTGAAACTGAAGTGGATTTCGACAGAAGGAAATCCTAAGTACAGCTATCCTGCTATTTGTTCAACTGCTGCTTATTTAAGCCATTAAATAAACTACAACTAAGCTTTCTATTTCCCAGTTCATTCAAGAGATGTTAGAAAATAAACACTGACGTCATGATCACTCATTACTGTCTGCTCATTTTATATTATTGTTTGGGGTCAGATGCAAAGAGTTGTTCCCTCTCTTAATTTCTGTTTCTTTCAATGAGACTTTAGAAGGCATTCTACAGCCTKTTATTTAGCCACAAATATAATAGAGTACTTCCTTTAAAAGACTGGCAAGAACTCACTTTTCTCCACAAATAAAATGCAGTACTTATCACCTTAATTTGCTCTGAAATTTAACTGAAGCTTAAGTTTCCTGTAAAAATAATACAGGGAATTGAAACATGAGATTTGGGTTCAGATATTTTCAAGTGTGAGAGAAAGAAGTTGTGGTAACATACACACACTGCCAGCATGAGAAAGCATGAAAAGCTTGCATGAAAGCTGAAGGCCACCTAGCCTGCCACTACTGACAGATGATGCTGCCTAAGGATGATTAAATCATYCCAAATTATTGTTGTTTAATTACTGCATAAATTTAAGAAATGAATAAACTCAGAAATTCAAGAAAAATCTTAACCTTAAAGATTTTCTGCTTGCTTACCAGGCACTGGTTGGTAAAATTCCACCTAGATGGCCACACTGCCTGTGCACCTAACTGCTCTTTTTCATGTGGGGTCAACAATCAAAATTCCACAACTTCCTAGAGTAGTATTTCTACTGATTTTTTTACTTGTTTCTCCAATATTTCTAGCTACTCCTTCAATCAATTCAGCCTTGAAGATATTTCTTTGAGGACATTTCCACATCCTGGATCTTTTACTCTGTTTTGTCTCATCTCTTAACTTCTAMTTTTTAATGAAGTTGTTTCTTACTCCATGTACATTCTTTCCTTATATGACGTCCACAAAGGGTTCCACTNGGGGGGGGGGGGGGGGGGGAACACCACACGTCCTTAAAGTCTTTAGTTTCAGCATCTTCCACTCAAATCTGCATCAGCTGACAGACTGCAGATGTTCAACCTGCCCTTGGACTCTATTTTCACCCCTCTGAAATCTGAAAATAGCTACCTGTATCCAAAACAAACTGTGCTGACTGCCCACTCAAATTGCTTTGCTTCTATCTCTCCTCTTCCTAAGAAGCATAGAGACAGAATGAATGAGTGGCTATAAGCCACAGCTCTTTAAAATTCAGTTTGCCCACACACAGAAATTTATGGATCAGCACAGAGACTGTTACATATTATTCACTTTCACAAACCTTTACTGGATCTTTTATACTGCAGTTCCAATTTTGTCATCTAGACTTACTCGTTGGTAAGCAAGATCTCTTTCATGCTGCCTCCTTCACCTCAGTCTTTATCCTGTAACCAAACAGACCACGACCTTTTTCTCCACAAAGACAAGTTGGCTTTGAAATACCTGCTCATTTCTCTATATAACTGGTAATTTTACAGATGTAAGTAACCAGACACTATAGCACACTTAGTAAAATAACAAAAAAMCCTACCTTATTCAGAATTAGCTTTATAGAGAGATTCTCCAAGGTACTAACTCACAAAATACATTACTGCATAGCTTTCAAAGATAAATATTTCTTTTTTTCCCCCTCAATCATATACAAATGCAAGATAATGCGTGAAGTTGAACCTACCACACAACAATCAGTAGGTGGTAAATGCATGTCGTACTTCAATCATATTACAGAATTACTCGTCAAAAGAACACCTTTGCTCCCCAAATAAGTGTATCAGAAGACACTCCGTAAATTTCAGTAAAATGGATTAAGGAAACTGGGTATAAATTTTGAGATAATTTGGGGTTGAACTAGATGATCTCTAGCTRTGATCATTTGATAGGTAAAACTCCTTTATTTTTGAAAAACAAATATCTTAACCAACTTCTGTAGCTAAAGGCCAATAATATTATCAGATAAAATGGTAGTATCTAGCAACTGATTTCTCAGAAATTTGCACATACATGTAACATGCATAACAACAAATGATGCCAAAGTGCACATATAAACTTCTCCCTAAAATCTACAGAACCATTAAGCAAGCAGCTCCCAATTTCACATGCACAAGTACCACATTTGCCTGGGTAAATCAGTTACTAAATCTGCACATATGAAAGTAGTAATAGGACATTAACATGATAAATGGCAAGTGGAGGGGGGAGCTACTCATTGCAGTAAATTTTTTGCTTGTCTATTCCTGCTGTCAAATGTTTTCCTAAACTGCATATGCAAATGCAGACCCTGGTTCAAGAATGCCCTGCTATTCAGACAGAACACTCCACAGAAATCAACAGGATTTAATGAAGTCAATGAAAGGTAATTAGATACTTATGCGCCTAAATGCTCTTTCTAAAAATCACTGACCAAAGCACCCAATACATATGTCCAGTTACAATTATTCTCTGGGAAATCAAGAACAATTTCACGTTCAGTCAAGCTTTTCATATTTATAGTTTGAGTGTTCATGATAATCACTTAAAGACAGGAGCTTTAACAGCTCAAATACATGCTTGCTACCTGCATCTGTCTGTATGTCTACTGAACAGCAGCCAGTAAAAGCAGGCTAATGTGAGTATCACTGGCTGCAAGGATGAAACAGAAACAAGGCATTATCTCTGTAACATATTTTATCTCGTTAACTTATCTTTTCCATAACATATAATACCCACTGGCTTCAGTGAAATAAATTCTTCATCATAGTCACAAAGCTGAATTTAATGTACAACCACATAATTGACTGCTTTTCTCCCTTTCTGAAGGCCAGTGTTCCCAGCACAGACACAACTAAACAATATGTGACAACACCTGAGCAACACCAGACTATAACTGGTGCTCATTCCATCATGCTTTAATATGCCAGATTATACCCTGCTGTAGATTAGAGGCTGCAAAGTTTCCCTGTTGCTGGAATAACAACTTGCAGTAGATAGGCAAAGCACACAACTGGGGCAGAGCACTTAAACTATGCCAAACGAATCTCCCAGCACACATGATTCAATACCCCCAAAACTAAATTAGACCTCTTAAGTCAGTCAGCTTGTAAAAGTGATGCTGGTAGCATAAACAATTTCCAGAAAGGCAAATATTTCTTGGAGCTCGATGAAGGGGAAAAAAAAGATAAATGGGTGAGGAAAAAAAASAGGAGGGAAAGGAGAAATGAACTATTTTAGATGATAAGCATATATCTTTCATTAGATAGGTGAATGGAATACAACAATGCGGTATATTTCTTCCCCCCCTTTATCTTCCCCAAGCTTGCGACTTAGGGGCCATAGCTCCAAGCMATAATAATCTTGCCAAAAGTATTTCAAGAATTATGTTCAGCTAACCTTTGGGTTGGCACCTTAGGCTGGCTATTCTCTGCCTTAAGACGTAGAAAGCTGCAAAACAAATATCAAAAAAAAAAAAAAAAGAAAGAAATTCCAGCTTTTTTTTTTTTTGCCTTTTTTTGTTTGTTTGTTTTGGTTTTTTTCTCTCTCTCTCCTTTCTTTATCTTGTAAGGAGGATGGACTTGGCTGGGATATTTATCAACTTGTTACATTCCTGGAGACTTACACATTTTCAACATTCAGAGCTTTTCTGAAATAAAAAAAAATCTGAAACACATTTACAAATTTTAAAATAGAAATACCTTACAACAGTATTTCTTTATGAGCTTTAATAAACATTGATGCATAAGAGTAATTAAATATAATGATGCAATGCTATTCTTATTCAATCAAGGAACTACTTTGGCATRTTTCACATAGGTACACAGTTGCAAAAATTCTCATGTTTCATGGTTTGAGTTCAAGGTCCAGTAACAGAAAAAAAGATTTTCTTAAAGACACAGTATCCTTTCATTAAATAAGTGTACACATTTTTAATGCTGCATATCTACAAAACTAAAACTTTAATATAAAAGCTTAGCCTCCTGATGCCAACTTAACAGTAACTAAAATGATATGCATTGCTAAGTATCTGAATATCTGCAACTAATAAAAATGCTGGCATATAAATTTAATGGTCATTTTCATAATGTTTAAATTTTGAACGTCATCTAAACTAATACCTAGAGACCTTTTAAGCTCTAACTAAAACATAAAACTAAAACATTATGAAAATAAAACAAGATGCAAACAGACCTATGTTTTGAGATCATATGAAATCAATTTATCTGGCAATAAAATGAATGTTAACAGCATAAGCTGTTAAGCTACATAACTTATAAACATAAATGACTGGGACTTTAGCTAAAGCAGTTCTTTGTATTTCAGACATAAAATGACCCAATGTTTAAGGGTCTATTTTGATTGCAACTTACACTAATAAAATTGATTTAAAATAACCAGTTAATCCCTCAGTGGCTGTTCCAAAAGCCCACTAGAGTAATACTCCCCATGTTCTTGCCGGTCTTTGAGAAGATACTACAATTGTAAACAGTCAAATCACATTAGATTTTCACRTTAGATGCTAGATTTGCAATGGAAAAACTGGACTGCAAAACTATGTATGAAGTACAGAAGGAATACAGTGAGGTTGGTTGGAAGGATATTGTGTCTTTAATACAATCAAGTCATATTTCCAGATCTGTTTTAAAAAGCTAATGGCTCAAAATCAAAAAAGGTAACTGAATAAAAACAGCAAAACCTCATTTTCTTTCTTGCATGACAATATTAAAGCAGTATTGCAATTCTGTATAAAGTATCTTTTCTTAGAAGAATACATGAAAATGCACAAAGATGCTTGACATTTTTTAACAGCCAGATATACCGCACATCAATATTTGTTATCATAGTCTATACAAGGCATTCACATTAGGCTCTATTCTTGCAAGGACAAATTTACTAGCAAAACTCTTACTGACTTTAAGGAGGCTTCCAACAATGGGCCAAAATCCCACAAGACAGTATTTTCATAGCTCATATTGACCAAGTCATGGTTTTATTTTGCTAAAGATTTATGCATCTTGAACTATACAGAATTGCCATTTCCATTTAAAGCATCATTACACGCAAGGAACAGGCATCCTAAGCAACACATAGCCTCTTTTCCCATTCATGTGTGGGAGATTTATTTGGGTAAACTCCCATCAGCATTTCTGCTGGTTGCATAAAATCTCCTTCCAGGCATCGATGAGAGCCCAGCCATCCCTTCCCGCTCCCACCATCGCACATATCTGTAAGGGATCATGCAGCACAGATGCACAGCCTTTAAGATCACAAGCACAGGAGGAGCAGCACAGACTGCAAGAGGCTCCTCATAGCTCTTGCAAGGAAGCAGCAGCATGCACAGTTTCCAGCAAAGCTCTTGGTTATGCCTGCACCTATGTCAGCTTGTATAAGCTCCCCATTTCTCTTGCACATCATCTAATAACCTCCCAAAACAGTACACATTTTACTAGGTTTGGCTCAGTCTAAAGCCTAACCAGGCAGCCTTAACTTTTTTTTACTGATGCAAAACAAAGATGAGATGTAAAGCGATCACTTGACTTACACTTTTACTAGTGTGCTATCATACTGTATAATTTCTTGATTTTTCTGTCTCTATGCTTTTAAAAACTAATTTGTCAYGATTTTACAGTGAGATGGTAGGAAACTACTTTGCCGGCCTATTCTGGTTTCTTTGGCAGAGTGCTCTGACACCTCAGCATGGGGAAATTATAAGAGTGAGTTACCACACATGGACACCCTGAAAATACACATGTATCTTTTATATGCCTTCTCAAGATATACCTTACAGATTTTGCTATCGTTAAAAGGAATTCAACATTTAGACAAGCATTCAAGTAACATAACTACTTATARAATCCAGTGGGATTTTATTCCTGTCTTATGGATCTAACTTTCTGTCCACTGGGCAAACTCCAAGTGCTTAAACAGGCTCTGATGACATTGACAGTCACACAGACCCATCCCAACAGAGGATCCAACAGTAGATCAGCATCAATTTACAGGAGCTGCAGACCCAACCTTCCATTTTGTACACATGAATGCAGCAAAACAAACTACTGCTGCCAAYGCCTCTAGCAAAGGAGTTGTCCAAACTGTAATCCAGAATGAAAATTCAAGCAGCTTTTATTGCCCTTATCTTAAAAAAAAAAAAAAGGCTCAACCTTTTAAATTGACATTAATGTCTCTTGCCACCAAATCATCTACAATAATATGAGTTTAAGTCCTGTCTGTTAAACTGCAGTTGAAATTTCAAAACAAAGGGCAGCCTAAATCTTTAGTGTAGCTTAACTGTGTATAACTGGCATACTAATGAGTTACAAACAGACATGGAGCCAAGTACAAAGTGGATGTATTTTGTCTGTTACAAGATGCTCGTAAACTAGCTAGAAGTCAGGCAGATAGACTACTAGTTCTAAGAATGACATTCAATGAACCCAGATGGAACATGGGCAAATATGACCAAAAACCAAGAAACAGTATTTTTCCTATAACACTTAACATGGCCTGTCAGAAGGAAAAAGAAATTTGCCACTTTCATATTAAGGTACATCACAGAACATGCAAGTCTCTGCATGAAATTAAATTTTAGCTGTATTTTAGCTCCCYGAGACACTAACCAGCTTGCAAAGCTCCCTCTGTGTGTATATATTCATAACAGCTGATTTCTGTACACTAGTTTGTCAKCCAGCAATAGATCCTTGGACTTGAACAGAGTTTAACCTACCTCTGACCTGCCAAAGATACGTGGACAAGGCCTAGGGTATCCTCACCTTACGGAAAGCTTAGGGAGAGAGTCATCCTCACAGAATATTCTCACAGACATTTCTTTAAGTGGATGATATGGGCTTCAGCTGGAAAATAAGTCTATCTCATCTGATAGCCTAGACTGAAGCTACAGTATGGAAATGGCCACAACTGTTTTACACTCTGGGATTGTCATTTCTCACATAGTTCACACAGAACTGCACTCCAATCCTGCCTCTGCCTTGAATTCTCTTCCACGAATATTACTGATAAGCAACACATTAAAAATAAACAAACAACAACAACAGAACAGTTCAACTAACTTGCCCAGGCAAAATTTCTCTACTAGTGCCTTCTCAGTGCATTTTCTGGAACTGAGCAGTCGGTAAAGTAATTCTAGGCACAGGAGAGAGTATAATTCTACCAGATGAAGTGCTAAAGCTCATACTGAAGGCTTCGGAAATCAGACCTAATTACACCTCCTTTGGGGTAAGAGTCTACATTGCTGTAATTTAATAAAAGGAGGCATATTATGTTTCAAAGGAAAAGTRCAAATTAAAGAAGAGGCTCAATTTTAACTTCTTCCTACACATTTAACCTGAGAAAAAGATAGCTGAGTTATACTCACTTATGTCACTAAGCGGCAGTAAGCACATTTGTGCTGTGTATACACTATGTTACTCCAAGTGACAGAAAATTGATTACTCTGCACTTCACAAAAGGAAGTTTAGCTARCCAGTTCAGTTTCCATTTGCAACAGAGTATGGATGGATGACCGTGAGAATGGAGTTACCACAGCTTAATGAGTTACCACGTGTCAGCTGAGTGACATTCCTATCCTGTTAAAGCTGGCAAGTACTCACTTAGTTCTCCCTCACAGATAAACCTTTACCTTGGAATAAACTRTTCCATCGGTTTAAGGTTACACATTTTCTTCTCAGTAGCTGCAGGCAGAAGGCAAAACTGGAGAGCAGCTAACACAGCTCAGCTGGACAGCAGGAAAATGTGCTTGAGTGTATTTGCAGTCACTTGTCCGTGGCTCATCTYGGCTCAGAAGACAGGTGGTAACACAGGGCCAACTCTGCCATGTAGCTGAGCTTATATCCTCTCTCCTTGCTGGCCCACACCACATCATGCTTGTCCTCACTAAGCTAAATTCAGAGGTGATCAGAACACTTGCAGTAGAGTATGCACGCCTAAACAGGAGAGCCCAAAGTGCTGGAGCACTCACATACATAGCAAGGATAGTTAAACTACCTGAGTAYAGCAGTTCAAGTCTGCTAATCTAGAGCCCACAGTCTTATTTGCTTGAATATTTTATAGCTACTTTTTGGACTAATTTCTAAACTGGGTCTCTGTATTCATTTTTAATTTTGACTCTGTACTGATTTTCTGCATAATATATAATGTGCATAATCTATACTCATTTGGCCTCTATAACTTACTCTAGAAACATAAAAGAAAACAGTTGCTTAGAAAAGAAAGCCTGGCCTCCATATGTGCCATTCATTACAGGGACAAGACTAAGAAGTTTGTCTTTTGACCCAGATCAGGAGAAACCATTCGGCACTTGTATTTTCAGAGATATTCCTTTGTACAGTAAAATACTCAAGGCCGCCTCTGAGGCCAGGAATGCTGCCTTCCGTGCCAGGTTAATCCTTCATACTAAAGGCCACATTCTCAAGGTGTCGAGTTGACTAAAGATTTGCTGTTTGGCTGACAACTCTAGAAAGATTCACTCTCATTAAGTGTAATTTTCCACTATATATGACATGACCGGAATTTTCACCATCCCCAACTGCAGTAGATTCTTGTTTTATTTTTCTAAAAATATTCTGGCTGCAATCTTAAAAATAGTACTACCTGATAAATTTTTAAAAAAGGTCTTCACTCAAACAAAAATCTTCTAAACTAGATGCTCCAATTCTTAGAACCTGACTGGAAAATTGGAAAGAAGTGTATGGGAAAGACAGTGCAAACTGCATTGCTTTGAAACTCTGGTGTACTTTAACACTAAAAACGATCTCATAAAACCCATCTCTCCACCAGAAGCAGATGGAGCACAAACCATGAAAGATGGACTCAAAAGCAATAGGAAGAAATGAGATTTTATCTACTTTCTGTCTTAAAAAAGAATACTAATGGGASGCGAACAAAGTGTCTACATGACTCCAAATGTCTTCACTAACAAAGTTAAAAGGCTAGAGAGTTTACTTTTTGATTGTTTTCACCTTGTTTTCCACTTTTATTTATAACTTTAAATTTGGCAAACTGCGTACCCAAATCAAACTTGGTAGTAGTGAGAAATCAAAGAATAGATATAATTGCAATGAACTTCAAACTAAACACTATTAGTGAGCTGAAAAGAAGGCCTAATATCAACTTGACTCATGATATAGGCTAAGAGATATCAAYCTGAGAGCTCAATCTAAAGAATAGCCAGGATATTATGTCCTACAATTACATTACATCACTTTACACACACACATCCCCCAATCTCTTCATATGCCTATTGAACACAGTGTGCCATTAACAACCTTGGGAAGAAGGATCTGGTTGCTGTTTACAGATTTGAACAAAACCTTTGCTTAGAGTCTACAGTTGCACCTGCAATGCTTGCTYTCTCTCCTGAAACGGCTTAGCAAAAAAATTTCTAGCTTGCATACACTCTCATTTAAAATGAAATGCTGAGATTCGGTAATTATAGTTTTATTTCCGACAAAAACTTAAAGGAAATCACTCTTGCGTGTACTGTTAAGCACACAAGCAATGATTTCTGAAACAGTGTGTGTAATTTTAAGATGCTGAGGTATGACTCTCTCCTAACCGGTATAGCTTTTACACAGTGCTGGCTGCCAGCAGAGAATGAAGATGTAGCTAATGATGATTATCCCACAATTGTATCAAAAATCCTAGAGATGCAAGAATCTCAGAGAAATTTCTCTTGATATGTGACTTGATAAAAGGATGCTGTCAGGCTCATTTATACCCTTAGATTAGGATTACTGAAAGAATGTTTGAGCTAATAACGACTGAAATATTTCCACTGACTTCTTAAGTGAAATGTCAACAATTTGTGTTTCTTTCTCAGACATAAACATTTCTGTCCTGCAGTGCATGTAACATTACACACAGCAGTATTTCATCAAGCTATTACACCAGACCATGAGGCAACACAGAAACAAAATAAATTAACAAATTCTCATTGTCTTAACTAAATCTTATTCAGTTCTTACCTTACGTTGCAATCATTTAGGGTACTGTTAATAAAAGACTGAATTGTAATCTGAAAACATCCTTTTAATAAGTCAGACTCACACATGCAAAAGCCTGAGCCTTGTAACGTAAGAATGTGTGACCTGAAGGATTTAGCTAGGTGTGTGCAAGCCTTTTCTAAAGGTGACTAGAAGCCCCAGCAGCAGTGGTACTCACGTTGGCATTGGCCCCACGCTAAGCGGGCCCAGCCCCAGCAGCAGTCGACTCTACTTCCAAACCGGCACAGCCCCGCTGAGGAGATTATTTGTCTGGGCCACCTGAACAAGACAAGTCAAAGGCGGCTGGTGAGACATTTCAAAATTATTCTGCATTAGGAGACAAAAAACAAAGAGTATGGGGGAAAGAAGAAGAAAAAAATACACTGTATTAACAACAGAACTATTAGTTACTCAGTATATCTCCAAAAATGCAAATGCCTACAGAGAAAAGGGGGGAAAGTTCATTAGAATTATTTCTCAAAGCCTGAAATAATTGACATACTTTGCAGAGTGCTCACTACTGCCACTTTCAGGTTCGCACCGAGTCATCGCACAAGTTGTAACAACAGAATTTATAACCACTGCGCAATAAACCACCATCATAAAGTTTCAGCACTCATTTAGTGCATGATATACTGACAAATTTTCTCACTGAAACTTTAGAAGAAAAACAGACTAGAACCTTCCTATACTGTTAGATGGACTGTCAATACAAAAGGAGAACTGTTATCAAGCTCACGTGCCAAAGAAAACAGACGCTGTAGCTTGAAACGCAAAGTAGTACTACAGAACAATTTTTTTTTTTTTTTTTTTTTTTTTTTTTTTTTGTAGGTAAGAAAACAAGTTTCTGACTCAATCAAGATTAACAGACCCATGACTTTTCTTAGCAATTCATTCACCTTGTTAAAAATTTTTTTTTTTTTTTTTAAAGCAAGGTGACATAACCACCGCACCTGAAGCCTCATCGCAGCTTGTTCGCGGTGCCCCAGGGAGCTCATTTATTGTTTGAAGCACGTGAGGTGCTTTGTCTTTTACAAACCTCCTGACAGCCGAGCAGCACTCCCACCACCTGGGCGGCCACGGGCAGGGAGCCGCGGGCCCGGGCACCTTTCTAGGAAGGGATCTCCAGGATGAGAGGAGCGTGAAGCCTCTACGGGCTTCCCCCCGACACCACGGGCAACGGCCGTTAACGGCCGCCGCGCGCGGCCCCTGGCGCACCCAGCTCCCGGCGGCGCGTCCCGTGCCTTCCTTCCCTCACCTTCTGTCAAAGTCGGCGGCCGCGGCGAGGCAGAGGCAGGCGGCGAGCAGCAGCCGCAGGCAGCGCGCCATGGCCGGCGGAGCAGGGCAGCGCTCGSGGCTGCGGCGGCGCGGCGAGAGGAGCCCCGCGAGCCGCCCGCCCAGCGCCCTCCTCCCCGGCGCGGAGCAGGCGCCGCCCGCAGGGGCAGCTGCGCTCCGGCGAGGGCGGCGCCGCCCCGTCCCGCCCCGCGCTCCATCGCCGCAACGCGTGGAGAGGAAAATAACAAACCCCGCAAGTAACACGGCGGGAGCGGGGCCAGCCGGCTTCCCARAGGAACGCTCCATTGCGAGAGGTGGTCCAGGGCAGCCTGGTACTTTCCCCTGATGCCCGCAAGGAAGTGTCACATCAAGTCAAACCTCATTCCTGTGGTAGCGTTACACGCTCCCTCCAAAGCTGGACACTCTTCCAAAGCATGTACGCACTCCTGAAAGTAAAGCTGTGCTCATCTCCTCAGACTGCGCTCAGAATGCAAGATTTTCTTAGCCTGTTGTGTGGCACTAACACATTGCACAGACCACTATTAACCCACACTTGTGCATGAGATATTTTGAGGTCACTAAAAGATCACATATTGGACCTCCACACYCATTGACAGGATTGACATACAAACCTCTTAAGAGCTTTTTTTTTGAAATACTTTAACAATGTCAGTAAATTTATTATTATTTTTAAGAGGGTAATTTCTCACATCCAGGACACCAGAAGGATTAATACATAAGGACAGTAACCAGGTCACTAAGAGATGAAAGGTGTATATAAGAGATGAAAGGTGTATAAAGCTCTTTCTCATCCCACTTGACACATGGACGTGCACCACAGAAGGTGCATAGGAGATGGAGAAGCTGTTGAAGAAATAATACTATAAATGCACAGTATCTTACAGAAGCACAGAAAGTACAAAAGCCTGGCAAAGAGGCAGAGCATGGAGAAATACTCTGAAGGGCTGTTCCTGCTGCTTCTGCCACAGTTAGAATGGCAGAGTAGCATCTGTCACAGCAAATTACATAAAGCTTCCTCTACAACTGTGTTCAATACATCACTATGTACAACAGCTGGTGTTTTTCCAAAAACAAACAAAAAAAGCCACAGTCTTTAACTCTGCAAAACAGTAACTGTTGTAATATGCATAGCTGTCATTCTATGTAATATCTATTAACATATAAACAACAGAAAAACAACATCTACTTAAATGATGCTTACTTACAGTTCTTAGAGACCTATGATTCTATGATATTGAGGCCTGCAGTTGAAGATATTCATTGCACCCATCTTGACAATACTGAGGCAGATAGGCTGGKTAGTCCAACCACCCCAGCTGAAGGAAAAGTGCTCCAAGACATTCTTTGTGGATGCAACCATTTCTGAAAAAAAGAAAAGTCAAAAACAGTTTCCGGAATATTCTTGCACTTGCTGGGCAAGCAGTACTAGGAAAAGGAGACCTAAACACACACAACCAGTAGATACATACAAAAATCACACCAGAATTCATCTTAAAGTTACTTTCATTGCTGCAGATAGCTGCAAATTAGACATAATCACACTAGCAACAACTATTGCCAGGTTAACCTTTCTTTGAGGGAAGCATTAGATTAGCTCTTCCTCTTGCAAATCTCCTTCYTTTAGTATTAAAATCCTCTTTGCTTTCTTACAGTATATTAAAAATATTAATGAATTAAGCCTTCTATCTAGCTGAATACTTTTTTTGAATTCCCTGTGTATTCGAGCAGAAATTAAAGAAAGTGATTTTTGCCACAAATCAAATAAATCTGTCCTCAAGTTGGAAACAGATCTTCTGTTTCCCAATTTAATATCCAATCACAAATCCATCTTTCTGGCTATGTATCTCACCCCAATGAGACCAAGCAACTTAACCACAAATACRACAGCATCCCTAGTCACTAAAGCACAGCATGCCATGTGTAAAATACATTTCACTGATTCATAGTTCATGGTGTGCATGATTGTATTTCATACTTGTAGTGCTAGTATAACACRAACACCCCTTGCAAAATGGACCAGAAGAAAAGAAGCCAAGACTTTGCTATCTATGAACCATTCAAGGTCATTTCACCCCTTTTGGTGCTAAGCAATTCCTATTTTCAACCAACTCAGCATATGTCGTATTTAATATCTCAGTATTAYTGTTATCTCAGCTATACAACAGGCAACTACTTCTGTCACTCTCACAATAGTAAGATAACTGTGAGGCATCAGGAAGGAGCAGCAATTGCAGCTAAATCAAATATTTCACCTCCTTCTTCGTAACTTTACCTGAAAAGACAACAAAGTCAGCAGAACTGCCAGGCTCTGTACCACCAAATTATTTTCAGTGTACAGATAACAGCCACACTTTGAAAATACTACACTCAAAAAGCTTCCAAACAATTTTTTTTATGGTGAATCATATATTACTAATTAATTTGCTGCATTTGCAATAGGCTTCTTTCAAATAGGCTTAATTCTTCAGTGTTATCTGTGCTGAAGTTTTCTGAATTCATTAGCATGAAATATTTTTTCTGCTCTGCAAATAAACAACAGTTTTTACTTCAAAGCCCATCTAAAGGATCTTTTGCTTCATTTTTCATATTGCATACAGCTCAAATACTCCCAACTGGCCAGGTGATCAAAATTTTACTTTGTATTTTGCATGGAGGACCAGATCAATAATCTACCAAATTTACCACRTGCTTTTCATGAGGGATTTGATCTCCTTGACTTCAGCATCATTATTGTCCACAGAATCCTACAGCATGTGGAAACCTGACTGATCTTCTCACCCATCACACAGCAGCAACCCAACCAAGGGGGCTGCAGTACAGCACAGAATTAAAAGCAGCAAGTTTAATGAGGTGCTACTTCAGTCATTTCATTCTGTTCAGCTTCATGGCAGTCAACTTTAGGTTTGATTTTCTTGGTAAAAAAAATTACTAACAAAAAGTATTTTATAACCTTTCCTTCTTTATGTGGAAGATGCATACACTTAGGAGAGATGAACAGCATTTACAAAAAAAACTTTGATGTGCTTCATGTAAGGTACTGGTCTCCTCAATTTGATGGACCCAGTCAAAGTATTACTGTCTTAAAATCACTTGAGAGCAATAATTACAAATTTTGCCCCACAGTTTTTTGCACTATGTCAACTCTTTTCTGTAGATGGAGGTAGATATTAAGTCATTATTATGACATTATGTGCAATTAGGCACATTTGGACACACAATCTCCAAAAAGCAGCTAGTATTCTTCCAGCTCAGAGGCATTGGAATGACTATCCTGAAAGACTAAAACAATCTCTGATAAAATAAGCACAGTAGATGGCTACATATGAGAATCCTGCTCCACTGTCCTCAGAAATTGAGGATAACTTGAGACATCTTCCTTGAAAGAAATAGGGGAAATAAATAAATTACATTTGTAAATAATCTCCTGACAGTCAGAATACAAGTCAACAGCATCTATTCATTCCTGTTACAGTAGGTATTGGGAGTACTCATTTTCTACAGATACCTTGCTAAAATAAGATTGTCAAATGCTAGAGAGCTGCAGTTGCAAGTTCCCTCAGTTAGGATTCTGCAGCTGGAACATGTTTCACTTTAGAGGGTTTTCTGGTACTTATTACAGAGCATGTAAAAGTAATCCAACTGTAATAAGGATTCATAAACTAACTGAAGTTTCAAATTGCATAATTGCTTTAAATCACTTAAAATAGGATTTTCTTTTCCACATTCTTACTTTGAASATGAAATATTCTTGCAAGGAGGATGATGCACCTATTTATAACCAAATGTTTGTGTGGGATAGTCAAATGCAGAAAAGAGGAATTAAGTGCTTTAGACTTGATTATCATCCAGTACTTTGGGTAACTTATCCTGCAGTCCTAATTATATCCCACATTGCAAATATGAAAACTAGGAGAAAATCTATTAGCTTTTTTTTTTTCTTCCCTCTCTCCTTTCTCTTTCCTCTTTTTCCAAAGTAAAGAGATGCCTGTGGTCAAATTACTTAATGAAAAGAATTTAGTGTGGCAGCAATCAACCTAACAAAGAAAACATGTCCATTTACAGTATTGTTTAACTATTTCTATAGTTGGTGACCGCATTAAATGGGTATTTGAATAAGAACATGCCAGATGAATAAAAAGCAACTTTCACAGGTGCCAAGTATTAGCTGTTTCTACAAAATTAGCTAAAAACACATAGCAGCAATGTGTGAAACTACACTTGCCTATAACAACAGGTCTCTTGGGCTGTTTTGRTTGTCTGGTTTATTCTAAGAGATTATGTTTAAGAAAGAAGTGTCAATAAAATACACCAGAGGTTACCGATATTATGTAAGCCAAGCCTATGTTGAACCACAGCAACACACATATCATAGCTCAGARACTGTAACACAGCAGGTATATGAAAAACAGTATCTGTTCATGAATTAAATCTCCAGTTTATACTGAGGTAGGTGAAAAATAACGTTAGCTATTAAAAAACTGTAATAACCAGAAGCTGCACAGTTCAATAACCTTTCAGTAATTTCAGAATAAACTGAATAAAAGGTAATTAAGTCAGCCACTGCTGACCTCAATTTTAAGAGCCTTGACAAATAAAAACACCTGGGATTTGCAACAGYGAATCAGAACTTTGATTTTTCTAGTTTCTGACAGCAGTCCAGATTGGAGGCCTCAGAGGAAGGAGCTGGGATCTTTTCAGCAGTTGGCTGAAAGGTGCTGGCTTAAGTTCTGAAAGAGGTCTCCATCTTGACAATTACTTCCTACTGGCTGCTGCAATCACAGATAATGCCTTTATCCTCGTATAAAAAGAAAGAAAATACTTCAAATTTGGGTTTTAATCTTGGCTCAGGATAGCTCATCACCAGAAATTCCATTGACTAAATGCACATGCCACAAAAAATATGCATACGAGAAATATGATGGCTTAACTTCGCAAACTCWGCAAACTTATCCGTGCACCAGAGGTCTAAGTCATTCAATCCTAAATTGGTTTTGTTGCCCCTGGCCACTATCTTTGTATTTGCTCTGCAAAATAGCAGAATTCTTTGCATAT